>NW_028280808.1:107500-335000 GCF_059751285.1 Brachycentrus maculatus
AGCGAGTGCGTCACAACTATAGAGAATGTGGATTGATGTTTCGTTATCCTCCATATAAAATCTGCAGACTGGGGAATCATGTTGTCCAATACGACAGGCTTAGATTTGATTTTAATTATAACGAAAAATGAGTAAACGTATATATCCGTCTTTTTTTAGGCGTAGCATGATGGTTGTCACAGATCGTTGTGTTGAGAGAGAGAAAATCGTGGAATATTTGTCAGAAATGAAAAATATAAATATAAATAAATTATTTTACCATTAAAAAAACAAGATTTACGTTTAAAACGTATTTTTACGTATAGCGCTCTATGGCCTTTGTTTTGACAGATAACACAAACTAGAATAATATAATGGTTAAGTCTTGCGCAAATTAGAATAATAACTGACGTCATCTTGTATCAACCAATTAAAAAGCGGATACACCATAGACAATTTACGAAATTTTACTAATGTAAGTATGAACATAAATTATTACGTTCAACAATTATCAGTCACCATATTGAGTCTGCCTCCGTAGCATAATCGATAACGTGTTAATCTACCGTGCTGGAGGTTCGATTCCCAGGGGAGAGGAGTGAAAAGAAATATATGGGGGTATTCTGTAGTTCTGTTGAAATTTTGACGTTGTATCGAAGAGTCTATACTATACATAAAACGGATCCTTATCCTTTGTATCCTCCATTCATCTTTAAAAAAAATACAAGAATAAATTTTATGCATTCTGGACCCAGTATTCAAAAGATTGAGTTTTTCTTTCTCAATATTTCATTCTAACCGTTATCCACACCCAATGGTGCATAGGACACTTCATCGTATCAAGATAACACTACGTCAATACGTAGTGTTATCTTGATAGTTAAATACGTGAAGACAAGGTGCTCACTCCTGCGCTCCGGGGACCAGTCCAGGGTAATATTAAATAAACATTAGAGTGTAAAAAAACTAATATTTATTTTCACCCCCCCTCCCTGGGAATCGAACCCGGGAACTCCAGAACGGTAGCTAAAAAAAACGGAGGCTGACTTATTTCAGGAAATTATTTTAGTTCATATAAAATAAATTTTATACTTCATTTAAAAAATATTAAAAAATAACTTCCTCTCAAGATTGGCATGGAAATTTGACACATTAAAATTATCGCCGTGATAAATAGTAAACCTGTTGCGGTGTGGGTGACTTTGAATACAACACTATAAAATAAACTTAGTAATTAATGTCATCTATCATTACAGTAACTAATCCGTTCTAGAAATTACGAGAGTACTAAAACATTTTGTTTTTTCCGAGGTCAATACAATCAACAGCTTTTAAAGCAGAATGGATTTAATACTCCTATACACCGAATGCAAAAACACGGCAATGATTTCTCGGACCATATCGATATTTATTTATTTATTTAAACTTCATATACAGAAAATAAAAAGTACATTGGCGGGCTTATTGCTAAAAATCAATATCTTCCAACCGACCAAAGACTGACTAGTGATATTGATCAAAACGTTTGATACCATATATAGCCGTTTGCAATCAGTGGGCAGATAGTACTTGAACATTTAAAAAAACATAAATTACAATTTGACATTTAAAAAGAAACATAAATTAACAAAAGACGATAATAAGGAGGGCAAAGGAAGAAGGGAGTTTAGGGAAGGAGGTAGAGGGAGGAGGTTTGATCGACAGTTAGGATTCTAATGACAGATAGTAATGTCTCAGACGTTTTTAAAAGTTAATACATATTATTGTCTGATGTAATAGATTTTATCAAAAAACTAAAAAACAATTATTAACAATTAGACAAAAAAAGTATTATGGGATTCTAATGATAAATAGGTAGAATCAGGTAGCAAGTTTAAGACAGAGAGGAGGGGTCAGGGGAGGAGGAGATGGACAGTTAGGGTTCTAAGGTAAGATAATGATGTTTCAGGCGTTTTGATATCTGGAATATGTCACCTGCTAACTTCAGCAATAATGATTACAATATCTCAGGTTAATGCATAATTTAAAACATTTTGAGTGTGTCCAAATACTGGTTTACAAATCTAGATAATCTCCAATTATAGGAGTTATTTTTCATATTTTTTTTTGACATCTCATCAAAGATGAAGAAAAATATGGAATTCTGGGCATTTACGGGGCTGACGACCGTCACGGGCTGGTTTAAGTGATCACTTTACACACGTGTAACATTCACCAATTCCACCCATTATTGACAATAACACTACTCAAATTCTTGGAAGTTCTATATATGAACCACTTAAGCAGCGTTGTTCTTCAAAATTACTAGAACTTCACTAGAGACATATATTGGATAGATGTAAAAAAAAAATTATATGGGTTATTAACTCCTGTAATTAGAGATAATCCAGATTTTGTGAACAAGTATTTGGACACACTCAAAATGTTGTAAATAATATGGGTCTTTATTAAATTTAAATACAATCTCAAATAAGTTTCCGATTATAATATAAAAAAGTCATTATTAAATTAAAATCCAATCTAAATCGTATAATAACGCGGCACCTATCTCAACGCTATAGGGGGGTTTACCGTATTTTAAAATTTGATTACTGGACAGATTTTACTATTAAGAAGATGTTGAGATGTCAAAAATAATTTGCAAAATAACTTCTATAATTGGAGATAATCCAGATTTGTGAACAAGTATTTAGACACAATCAAAAATTTGTAAATAATTTAACTGGTCAAATTATAAGCCAAAATACAAAATGAAAATGGAGTTTTCCAGTGTTTCTCAAGTATGTGAGTATAATCCTGGATTCAGACCTCACATACAAATAAAAGAGTTTCTGATGAGAATAGAAGCTTCCATCATCCCACCATAGATGTCTCTAGTGAAGTTAAGCACTGTGTTTCGAGTTTGATCAATATATCTAGAAGTCGTGTTTAGTAAAAATAACACTTATTTAGTGGTTTATTATTAAGTGTTTCATTTTCTTTCATCTTGTGGAAATTGTTATTAATATAATTGTAAGATGGTGTTTTCTGTTACTGACGCTAATAAAACTCACACATGCAGGTATTAAGGGTGAAGTTCTACCAGGAAATCGGGAAGACTTTTTTTTACTTACAAAGAAGTTATTTCTTGACATTTCTGACAAATCTGGGCATTTACGGGGCTGACGACCATCATAGGCTAGTTTAAGTGATCAATTTACACACGTGTAATATTCACCAATTATATCCATTACTGACAACACTATAACACCAGAATCAGAGTAGATGGTAATCTCTCAAATCCCGTAAGAGTCGGTACCTGCATCAGGCAGGGTGACAGTCTGAGTCCATTCCTCTTCAATCTCATCATGGATGGGATTGTGGAAGATATTAAAGGACTACATAAAGGATACAGACTGGGAGAGAAAACCATCGATGTTGTCTGCTATGCGGATGATGCCGTTGTATTCGCTGAGACTGAAGGGTACCTGCAACTACTCTTGAACACATTCCACCTTGCTAGTCAAAAATTCAATATGGCTATATCCGCTACAAAGACCAAGAGTATGGTGTTCTCTCGCACCCCAGTGGGATGTAGCGTGACTGTGGACGGCGTCTTGGTAGAGCAGGTGGAAAAGTTTAAATACCTGGGTGTGGACCTATGTGCTCAGACGGATCTGCGATGCGAAGTGATGGGGCAAGTGAACAAAGCTGCAGCCATCTCAGGATGCCTGAAAAATGCTATATGGAAAAACCCTGAGATGAAGATCGGCAGCAAGATCAAGATATACAAAACTTGTGTCCGACCTATCATGACGTATGGAATCGAAAGTAGAGCAGACACCGCTGCCACAAAAAACACGCTTAGAGTGTCAGAAATGAAGACTCTGAGAAGCATAACAGGCAAGAGTCTTCGAGACTGAGAAATGCCAAGATCAGGGAAATATGCGAGATCGAAGATGTCGTTAGGTGGGGAAGGCAACGAAGAAGACAATGGTATGCGCATGTGAGGAGAATGGAACCATCCAGACTCCCCCACATCGCATTGTACGGCCAACCCCATGGTAGACGACTCCCGGGCAGACCACCAAAGAGATGGGCCGATAGCTGGGAATCGACGTCGCAGGAGGCTAATCCCTCTTAAAAACAGGCCGTAAGGCCTACAATAAGAAGAAGAAGAAGAAGAAGAAGACTGATAACACTACTACTGAAATTCTTAGAAGTTCTATATATGAACCAATTTAGAAACATTGTTCTTGAATCACTAGAACTTCACTAGAGACATCTATTGGTGAGATGAAAAAAAAAATATATGAGTTATCATTAAATTCAAATACAATCTTAAATCATTTACCGCTTCTAATATAAGTCATTTTAAAATTAAAATATAATCTAAAATTATTCTCAATACACATGAACCAATTTTGAAACATTGTTCGTGAATCACAAGAACTTCACTAGAGACATCTATAGGTGAGATGAAAATAATTTTAAAATTACTCCTGTAATTGGAGACAATCCAGATTTTGTGAACAAGTATTTGGACAGACTCAAAATGTTGTATACAAAGAAGTTATATTTACACATAAATATCAAAATGTCTTCACTTGTTTAACCGTAAGTAGAGCTTTGGGCCGAAGAGTGGTAGATGAGCATCAGAGAATCCGGTTACAGAACGTTACCGAGAAGCAGTGTTCACGTATTGTGTCGGTTGATAAAACGGAAACGTGAAGTAATTAGCATCTTCGTGACTAATTTAAACTTACGGAGTTCAACGAGCTTTCTATTTAGTGTCAATAAAAGTTCAACCTTTTGTCGACTCTAATCGGCTTGCTCAGCTCCTCATGACTCGGGGCTAGATGTAAGTTAGTGCATTAAATTTGTTGGAACATCATCACGCTTCCTGCTTGAGATAGCGCAGGCACCTACCTGCTCGAACTGTGGTCTGGGCGATCAACTAACCACAGAAAAACTACAGCCGACTTAGTGGTATCCATTTTATCTTCATTAATTGATTCAGCAGTCACTTAGTGGTAAATTTATCCATTTTTAATTTAAGTTTTACCCCTATTTCTTAAAATCTATCAAAACACTGCTAGTGGTCTGAACAGGGGTGATTCTTTTTAGTTCATTAAAAAAATGCCATTTTATTTATTGTTTCGGCATTAACTTTGTGGTAAGACATGTTACAATGATTAAAGAAAACACTTGTTACTATACCTACAGACCTGAATGATGGAAGTTTAACTTCTGAAACATTTAGTCTATAATAAAACTCAAGTGGTAAAAAACAAGTGTTTTATTTAATCATTGTAAAAAATGCTAATTAAAAACATTTGTGAACATAAACATCTGTATTAAAATAATGATTTGTTCAGTAAAACGGTGTTAAAATACTTTTAGTTGTTCACTCAGTCTTTGTGATGTTAATTTTCTATTTATTTTAAAATTATATAAATATTTCTGGCCACTAAAATGTCTTTCTGGAGTTTTATTTCCAGATCTTTTATATTACTTCAGCTCACCGCCCCTATTAAATGACATTTTCATTATTTATTTATAGTGAAAAGTATATGGGTTCAGGTAGCCTCAATCAAGGCGTAACTTGAACCCAATTTTCAAAAATCAATAAAAAATGCAATCGATTAAAATTTTTATCATAAAAAGGCATAGGATGATAGAAAACTATCCAAAAATGTAAAAATATTGGTCATATGGTAAGTTATATAGATTTAATTCATCATTTAGTCTGGAATTACAAAAAAATGGGTTCAAGTAAGCCCTGTTCTACGGTATTTTGATTAATTTCGCATTATTTAATACGGTATTGCTGGGTGTTGCGGAATGCATCGAAACACGTGTCTCCATAGATTTTTAAGGAATATATATTTTTAGATGGGAATTGTATTTATTATTAACCTTGCGAATTCTGTACAATGTTTATAAATCAGTAATTAGATTTTTGTTTCTTCTAGCTAAAAAAATGTTTTATTTTAATCTGTGTTGGGAACAGGATTGATAACCTATGGTGGGCCAATCAGGAACTTCTTACCATTAGAAAAAGATAGTATTTACAAATTTTTATGGAATATGTATTTTTAGATGGGAATTGTATTTATTATTAACCTTGGTAATTCTGTACAATGTTTATAAATCAGTAATTAGATTTTTGTTTCTTCTATCTAAAAAATGATTTATTTTAATCTGTGTTGGGAACAGGATTGATAACCTATGGTGGGCCAATCAGGAACTTCTCACTATTAGAAATAGATAGTATTTACAAAGTAAAACTTAAATTAATAAGTAGCAATACTTTTGAAAAATATTCAAGAATAACTGTCCTTAAAATAATTAACATTTATTCAAGCCTCCAATCGTTTACAAGTGATTTTAGTTTTCACAAATAAAATACATTGTAATTACCATAAATGATTTGAATGCAAGACGAGATAGAGATAGGAGTAAAATAAAAACCATGATAATAATTTAATGACATTAAGGAAAATATAAAATAAAATATTCGATCTACGTTAATTAAAACATATTTTAATGTGGACGGTAAAAATTATTGGTGCCTTAAACATTTACGATACCTATATAGTTATTTATAACGAATAATAAGTACCTACACAATATTTTGAATATGTCCATACAAATAATTGGTGATAGTATTAGCTGCATAAAAAGTGAAAAATTTAATTTTCAGGTGTTACTCAGTATATTAAATAATCAGAGTCGGATCTCGCATACAAATAGAAAGATCACTATCACAATTTCAGTCACTAGCCGCCTCCAGAAAAATAATAATCAATGTTTTCACTTGTTTTCTGCGCGTGTTAGCCAATCATAAACTTTTTTTCACGAGATGATAATTGCAATATCTCGTTTTTGCTCTTGAAAAATAGCAATATCTCGACTCCAGTGTTCTAGCATTTACATGGAAAATTACAATTAATCGTTAATACCCTTAACATTGAAGACAAGATGATAAATGATCATTTTTTTTGTATATTTCCCCTTTTTTATATCGTAATGCTCCCGACAGCCTTGCATTCTTACATTTCTCACACGATTAAAACTGATTTTGTGCCAATCATCCTAACGACCGTTTTTCGTTTCATATTTGATATACCATTGACCTAAATTAATTCTTTATTAATTACATTCGTAATTAACCGAATGCTTGCAGTTATGTGCTAAAAATAATGCTGTGAATAAAAACACACATATTATATGCGTTTTTGAGCAAGGTTCATTAGGAATTTCGTTGAAATTTAGAGAGGGGAATCGCATTTTTAAACAAATATGTTCACTTAAAACATTCTGGATAAAATATCTTTAAAAGTGTAATAATAAAACTGAATGTTTTATTACTTCATATATATTTTTATAATCTCTTTAAATCTCATAAATTAATTATAAAGATTCAATGCAAACATCGTTTTCCTCAAAATTAATTAAGTACTATTTTATAGTATGAACATATCTTACACAAAAAGTGGTTTAAAGTTATATCTCATTTCAATACGTGGGCGAAGATTTTAAATATTTGAATAGTATGGTTTAAATTAAATAGTGGTTGATTTTCTTGGGTCGAACATATGTTCATTGAACATCTCGCCCTATCCTTTCAAAAACGTCATTTAAAAAAAAGATATTTCAGGAGACCGTTGAAATGTATTAAAAATAAATATCAAGCCGCCTATCAAACTTTTTACTGTGCAACAGATGTTTTTAGGTAAAACCTGAAGGTTTTTTCTCCATTTGAAAAATATTTAATGTATTTAAAAAATATATAAACAATACCTTTTATTCACAATGCAAAAACAACACTTTTTGCCCTGTAGCGGGTAAATATTATGTTAAAAATATGCCGCTTTTGCTGGGATATAGTATATTTTCTGGGCATTCCAAAAACACGCACAACTGAAAATTGATGATTTTCAATATATGACGTTGTTGAAAGGAGAGAGCGATATGTACACATACACTTAGGTATCATATAAATGCAGTAGCAAAATGTTGATGTTATTTTACGATATCATCCCATACAACGATTATACATAAGTTCAATGCTATCCAACGAGTCCATACATTCACATGTCAGCAGTATATTATATTTATTGCAGAAATCTTATTCACATTTGTGGAATAATGCAGTAGTTACTTATTTGTTGAAAGCATAATCGGAGTGGTTCTTAAATTAGCATCCAATGGTGTGTAAATGTCATTTCTGGTGACAATGCAATTCCAATGCCCGTAACGCCACATGCACACATACAAATAATGCAATATAGCATTCTGGTGTTTACTTTACACTTGTTCTCAATCTTAAATAAAAGTTAAGGAGTTTTTAAATATTTTATTTCTTATATATAATATATTATATGCTTAAAAAAATTTATACAATAAGGACATTAATTAAATGATAATAAATAAATATATAAGTAAATATATATTTTTTAAATGGTTGCTTAAAATCTTAAGTCTCTTTAAAAATTTTCAAAGATTGCTTTGAATTTTCGCATATTAGATTTTATAATAAAACATTCGAGTGCGTGGGTTTTTTTTATATATATATGATAGTTAACACTTTTTTTAAAACGGCCTTTTGGACTGTAATGAGAGCGCCATCTCTTGAACTAAAAAGCGACTAACGAAATACTAAGCATTACTAATGGCACAGATCATGCTTCTTGACAGTTGCTGTCACTTGGCATTTTCAATGTTTTCGATTGCAGTGTTTTTATAGATTGATTTTTTTTTACGATCATTATGTTTTTAAAATTATTAGAAATGAACTTTCTAATTCTCTTTCTTTTCCCATTAACCAGTATGAGCTACAGAAGAGCTGTGGCTGGATACAGCTAGTATTAGATTAAATTAATTTAACAAACGATGTGTTTAATAAAATTATTTCATGGCATTACAAAAAAATTATAAAAATATATTTTACCTACGTATTTTATAAATCTCATGATGTTTCCTCCTCCATGTCATGCCTGTTTATCTATGATTTATAAAGGCGGAAAAAGGCGTTGATCATTAAAAGGATCGACAGGACATCTGTCATTCCCATCGTTGACAGTTTGTGAGAAAATGGAGACGTGTGATGTAAAATTATGAAGTTAATTGCGTATTATGTCTCTTAGCGGCGATATTTACCATTATTTACGATGCTTAGATACATTTAACGTTTTGACTATGACTCGAATTGAATTATTTATTTATCAATCCTTCTAATGGGTGGATATAAATATCATTTAGCAAAAATTATGTATTTTTTTTTGCTGAAGCTCGTATTATTAATGATTTTTAATGCATTACATACATTTTACGTGTTAATATGCTACTACTACTACTACAACTACCATCACGCCGTTTCCCCGCAGGGGTAGGCAGAGAGGATGGAACGCCACACTCTTCTGTCCTGACATACACTCCTCGCCTCCTTCACATCCATACATCTAGTAATACATGCCCTCCGATTACGCAGACTTTTGACACCGCCAGATTTTAGGTTCTGATTGATCTGATCGTGCCAAGTCTTTTTCTATATGCTAATGTTGATAATATAAAACTTAAAAAACAAAACGAAATATACCATATATAAGTAAATTTTGTTATGAATTTACCTTCATATATGAGTATGCACTACGTTTTCAGATTCTATGGAAATTTTTATTTGAAAAATGTTTTAAAAAAGGCTGAAGACGCCAGGTAGTTAGGGTAAGGTTTTTATATATTACACTGGTTTTTTTTCTGGACACGATTTATTCGAAAGAAAAGGGACTACTTACTCAATGCCAAACTATCTTAAAGACTTTTGAAATTTCTTTAAACATTTTGCATGTATCAACTAATTTTTTATTGTTGTTGAAAAATCGTTGATATAATAAACCGAATAATTATTATAATTGTGGGTAGGTACCTCGTTACTCGAATGTTCATGGAAACTAATTGAAATAAGAACACCGAGCCATTCACGGAATACTAATGATTGTCTGTGGCCACGCCTTTCGCTTGACAGTTGACAGCCGATCACGTGACAGCTTGTTTTCCCGCCAATTTTCTATCTCCGCGTCACTTATTGGTCGCGAACATTTTCCCACTCGCCTCGTTATCCATAGAAGCACTGCTCGAGCGATTATATCTATGAATAATGACTTGCTACTCGCTACAGTTGAGTAAGTACCTACCTACGTAATTGAAACTAATATATGACTACACCCATTTTAAACAAATTAACTATATAACGGTAGGAACTGAAATTTTTCACAATAATTGTGAATTATTTACCAACATTATTGATATTTTTAATTTAGTTTTATAAATATATTTTTTTATAATATTTATATTAAGTACATAATTTAAAAAACGAAAAAAAAAATAAAAAACTACTAAACTACTAACTCCATCAAACGAACCAGCCAAACGTCATGTTATGTTTTGTAATTTTTACCATATAAAGGACAATAGACATTTGCAGCATCCAAGCGACACAATATAGTAAAAGTACGAGTATGGAACCCCGAAATAATTTCTGCTACTCTGCTCCCAACTTTCTAATCCTTCTTCATTTTCTTTCCCGTAAAGTAGTAATGTCCTTCATTTTGAGCTATTTCACGTTTATGACATCTTAACATAGGTGAAGTCATTATGTGAACAACGCATCAAACCAATGCGGTGCTCTATGGATGGTAGATGCAAAGACCAAAAAGATGGTGGAAAAAACAAATAATATGTCGATCACTCCTTTCAATAACGTCATATTTCAAAAATCCTCAATTTTCAGCTGTGTATGTTTTCGGAATGCCCAGAAAATGTACTATGTCCCAGCAAAAGCGGTATATTTTTAACTAAATATTTACCCGCTACAGGACAGAAAGTG
Source organism: Brachycentrus maculatus (assembly GCF_059751285.1). Lineage (NCBI taxonomy): Eukaryota > Metazoa > Arthropoda > Insecta > Trichoptera > Brachycentridae > Brachycentrus > Brachycentrus maculatus. The sequence goes on from NW_028280808.1 coordinate 118,350, forward strand.
TTGTTTTTGCATTTTGAAGAAAAGGTATTGTTAAATTTTATATTTTAAATATCCTAAATGTTTTTCAAAAAACACCTTAAGGTTTTACCTAAAAAGATCTGTTGCACAGTAAAAAGTTCAATAAGTGGCTTGATATCTATTTTAATATATTTTAAGATATTCTTAAACTTTAAAAACCATCTTCTGAAAAATCAAGTTTTTTGATATATGACGTTCTTGAAAGAAGTGAGCGATGTGTCATAACTGAAATATTTATAAAAATAACAATTTGTAGTGCAATCACAAAATTGCAAGCCAAACAATGTTTAATTAAGAACACAATCGTTTTGCTGATGTTATATAAATATTTATTCAATATACTGTCCAGTAATCAAATTTTAAAATACGGTAAACCCCCCTATAGCGTTGAGATAGGTACCGCGTTATTATACGGGGTAAACGATTTAAGATTGTATTTTAATTAAAAAATGACTTATTTATATTACAAGCGGAAAATTATTTAAGATTGTATTTTAATTTAATAATGACTCATATTTTTTTTAAATCACACTAATATATGAAGTTCTAGTGATTCAGAACAAGGTTTCTAAATTGGTTCATATATACAGAACTTCCGAGAATTTCAGTAGTGTGGTTGTCAACAATGGGTTGAATTGGTGAATGTTACACGAGTGTAAAGTGATCACTTAAACCAGCCTATGACGGTCGTCAGCCCCGTAAATGCCCAGAATTCCATATTTTTCTTCATCTTTGAAAATCATCTTCACCAATAATATGAAAAATAACTCCTATAATTGGAGATAATCCAGATTTGTGAACAAGTATTTGGACTCACTCAAAATGTTGTAATGATGACTCATTTATATTGTAAGCGAAACATGATTTAAGAATGTTGTTTAATTTAACAATAACTAATTTCAGTCATTTCCGCTGTTTAAACGTAATAATACAATTTAAAACACTTACCTTTTATAACGTTCTCTCCGATAACGGGGAACCTATCTCAACGTTATAAGGGGGTTCACTGGATGATTGATTATTTATAATATAAAATTATTATTTATGTCGACGTAGTTTTCTTAGAAATCATATATGCAATATTCTATTTTATATTAAATTTGATTTATTTTTGGAACAAAGACATCAGTTGAGCTCCTAGCGTCGGGGAATTCAGTGGCCAAAATAATAATATTGCGTAATTTAACTAAAGTATCCTTTTGTGAAGAGAGATAGTGATTTTTTTCATCCAGAATTTTAATCATCCATCTACAATGAAGTTCAGGATTAATATAAGTAAGACCATTAATAAAAATATAATTTACTTTTCCTTCTGCCTGGTGTAGGCCTTGTGGACTGTTTTTAATAGGGGTTAGCCTCCTGCGATGTCGATTCCTTTGTTTAATGGGAACATAGATAAAAATGGTGATGGTTTTTTGGATAAACAAAAAGTGGGATTGAAGCTGTATCTAATTTTAAAAATAATTGTTATTTATTAAATATTCATTAAATAAATGTAATAAACATACTATCGTTCATGAAAAAAATATACCAAAATCATTCATGATAATCATCTTGATTGCTAATGATATAAATGTAACGACATATTATTTGTGAAAAAGCAAATTCAAAACCAGAATTTTTTCGCCATATTTCTTTATAATTTTTTTTCCTATTAGATTTATATTATCCACTGACACTTCGTGATGGAATTGAATTTTTAATATATTATTAGATTAAAACCAAAATTTTTAGCTTTTCCATTTTATTTTTATTTGACCAGCGACCGGGTTTCATTTACAAAACCGGTATTCATTTACAAAAAAAAATTCAAATGTATTATAACTTTATATAAAATCGTGCTCTAATGACGAAACCCGGTCGCTGGTCAAATAAAAATAAAGTGGAAAAGCTAAAAATATTGGTTTTAATCTAATAATATATATTTTTTTTTCTATTTTTAAATTACAGATACATTCCGCAACCAGAAAATCCCTAACAGAACCCTTAAAGCGATCAGCAGATTCATTGCGTTAGAGATGCTGCGATGCGTAGTAAGTACTTATTTATTATAATAATCGGTGTACATATGAAGAGATGCATGAATATGGAAGAGGCGAAGATTGTGTGCGAACACATATTGGTGTGGCTTTCTATTCTCCCTGCTACCCCAACGGAATAATAGTGAATATTAGCTGGTTAGTAAGTTAGTTTTCATGCATATGCAATCCCATATCGCAATCCCATATCGCTTCATGTTTGAGTTCATGGCACGATCTATAGTTAAACAGCAACATCTAGAACTCATACATACTTGTATATTGACATGACATTTGTGATTTTTTTATGTATGAGTTCCAAAAATTTAAGTAGTGTGGTTAAGAAGTATGGTACACGTGTATAAAGTGATCAGTTAACCAGCCATTGACAAGTCCCGTAAATATTCAGACTTCCATATTATTCTTCATCTATGTTGATATGTCAAAATTTTTTCCTTTTTTCATGTTTATTGTTATTTCTTATTGTAATAAGGTAAATAGAGCTTCGCGGAGCACATTTAACCCTTGATTACGGGACATTCGTAAAATTTACGACGGACATCCAATCTGTGTCAAGATCCGAGGAAACCCGTGTAAAGAATGAAGTTACAACTAGCATATATTTAAGAAAATACCTGCATTTATTTTTATACTTTACAGCATTTGAATGTGTTTAAATACTTGTTCACAAATGTGGATTATCTCCCATTAAAAGAGTTATTTTTCATCTCAACAAATATGAAGAAGAATATAGAAGTCTGGGCATTTACGGGGATTACGACCTTGTAAGCCCCGTAAATGCCCAGACTTCCATATTCTTCTTCATCTATGTTGAGACCTCAAAAAATAGTTTATACTTTAAATAAAGATCATAATATATAAACATTGCTCTTTTTTTACATGTTTAAAGTTAACGTTTTGACTAATATGTATGTTTTTCTTATCGTCATATAATGTAAGAAAGTCCCGTATTAAGGTACATTTAAACGAGTCTCGTGTTATAAAGAACTTCTGGTCTATATGAACACACGTGACAAATAAAAATATTTTTTATTTTATATGTGTCCGCCTCCGTGGTGTAATGGTCAGCGTGTTTTGCTACCGTACTGGAGGTCCCGGGTTCGATTCCCAGGGGGGGTGAAAATAAATATTAGTGATTTTACACTGTAATATTTATTTAATATTACCCTGGACTGGTTCCTGAAGCGCAAGAGTGATCACCTTGCCTTCATATAATAATGATCAAGATAAAACTGCGTCAATTTGATGCAGTGCCCTATGCACCATTGGGTGCGGATAAGGGTTATAATAAAATAAATAAAAAATGTGTTCTTTGTTATATTCTAACACACATGTTTTTTTTACTAGATAATGAATGCTCGCAACAGAGGGGGCAACTACGGAAGGATTCGTTTTACCCAGCTCACCAGGGAATTCTCCAGTATACTGTGTCAACAAATTCTACACCATCATCGCATACTTCAAGAGAAGAAACGTCAAAAGGAAGAACTAAGAATCCAAGCTGCTTCTAGACTCTCGAACGAGGGTACCCAAGACTATCAAATACCTTCATGCAGCAAATGGGAAACAGAGGGTGAATTGATCTGTAAAAAAGAGGATGATGTTGAACCCAATGGACCTCCATTCGATGATTCGGATGAGAAAGTTGATGAAAACGGTAAAGATATTAAGGAAGGGTAACAACTCCAATCACGATCGAACCAATCCAGGCTCTGAAAAACCCTTGGACCTGAATTTTAATAAAAAAACGGAGTGAACAACCAAATAACGTTTTATTTTATTTTTAAATTTCAAACATTAAAGTAAAGTCTTATACAGTTTATTTTATTTTAGAATTGCATTGGTTTATAACGATTAGAGTGATTTTTGAATAATAAAGCTATATTATTGAATTTTTTATTAATTTAAATCCTATCCAGTTCCAGGTGTCAAGTTTAATGATATTTAAGTAACAATCACCAGTAAAAAGAGATGATGTAACGTATTTATCACTTTTTATTTAAAATCATCATTTAAAAAATCAAAATAAATTAAGATGACAATGTTAATAATAACAGTATAATCATTTTAAATTAAACGATTCTCTTTTTTTTGACGAATTTTGATTTTAATAATTATTTTCATAAATAGTGTTTTATTCTATAAAAGTAGCAAATAGTTTTAACTTTTTTTAATTCATCATATTATTTTACAAGATAACTGTCAAGACAAATTTTTCATAAATATGTATAATATACGTAGACATTAAAATAAATTTCATATTATTTATTGATTGAGCATTAATTTCGTGGAATAATTTTATATTTTATTAATTTTTTCGGCATTCATTCACCCTGTGGTAAGCATGATGAAATTGAACATGTAAAGACTTTTTTTTTTTGCCACTTCAGTTATATGTATTTTAACGACTAATTTCGGAAGCTACAGATGCTTCTATCTTCGGGTCTGACCATAAACTAAAGCATAAATAATTATCAGAACTGTAAGTGAGGAGGAGGGGGGGTCAGTTAGGGGGAGGGTAGTGAGTCAGGGGGTGTCAGATAATCTAACTGGCCTTTCCTTTTCACTTACAGAACAGATAATTTTTTAATGCTTTAGTTTATATTCAGACCTGAAGATGAAAACATCTGTAGCTTCCGAAACTGGTCGTTAAAATAAATATAACTCAAGTGGTAAAATCAAGTGTTTTCATTTACAATTTGAATAAAATGATGATTAATACAAAACATAAATCAAAATAGTTAAAGTTTAATTTTGTGTTTATCAATATAAACATGACCAGACACAAAGTCTACAAATATTCTAATCAACAATTAAAAATATTATACAACAGGTGAAATTACAATTTTTGCATTTTCACCAGCTAACGATTGCATTTCAATGTAAGTATCGAAACTTTTCATATTTATGGTAAAATATCGCTATAAATATTATATTATAACTTAATTATAATGTCTACCGGTTCCAAAGCTATTCGCTTCTTTATCAAGACTGATTAATGTTATTTATTTATTTAATTTTCTAAACAAATTACATACATAAGTCATATATACAATATTCTCGATGAGTAATTTCTATTTCTCATTTTGGGACATGGGATTAAGGTTAACAAGACTGGAACACAAATAATAAAGTTATAAAAAAGATTTAATAAAAATAACTAAAACTAATACATTGCAAAATATAAAAACAATAAAGTGGTATAATAAATAGGCATAAGAATCATATTTAAACGAAATAAATGAGAAAAAAACATATGGTAAGAAGCAAATTTAAAATAAACAAATAAGAAAATATAAAAAATTATAATGGTATATAATCGTCAAATCACAAATTAATGCATTAAATATAAATTATATTCATATTTATATTAATAATTTTAAAAGTGGTAGTGTACAAGTGCTTATAATTTGAAGTATAGCTTCATGTGCATAAGAGTTTTGAGTAGGAAAGTGACTTTTGGATTCTGTGGAGAAATCTTCTAAGAAAAACACTGCATTTCTGATGATGAAAAAGATATCACAGTCATGATTGTTTCAGCCACGCGAAATTACGGAAGAGTGTAATAATACACCCAAGTAGATATATTTATCTAAAGAGTAGTTTGTTATTTTATTACCCCTGTTATGTGAAACTTATCTGCACTTCTTAGGTAACCATTACGTAACTAAACAAAATAACATTTCATTAAATTGGTATACATGTAAACACACGTTTCATTTTATTTTCAGTATAGTTAAATTATGGAGCTGTATTTTTATTGGTATCATATATAATTCAGCAAAATAGTGCGTCTTTATTACTTTTCTATTGTAATTTAAGATCCGATTAAATTTTAAGTTAAAACAACATCCAGTATTTATTTATATTATTTATTGCTTAGGCATTAACTTTGTGGAATGACATGATTATTTTAATTAATTAAGAATTAGAATTAGAGAACATCGTCGTGGACTAACAAGTAATTATTTTTCGGAATTTGCAAATCATATCATGGAAAGTAAACACTCATTTGACTCTCATACACTTAAATTATTACACTCTGTTACAAATAAAGGTCTCATGAATAATTTAGAAAATTAAGAAATACATAAAAATTTAAATTCAGATAAAACAATAATTAATAATATACTGTTTTAAAATACGTCACCATTATTATCAATGTTTCCTTTTACAAAAAATGTTGTTCCTTAACCCCCCTACCTATATTTATTAACCTTTATATTCGCCTAAATATATTTTTATTCGTTAGTTTTAATTTGTACCAGAAGATGAAAACAACTGTCGTTTTCGAAACTAGTCGTAAATAAAAATAAAACTCAATTCAATGGATTATTCAAGTGTTTAATTTAATTAAAATAATCAAGTATTTATATTGACTCTTGAAAAGTAAAGATAAATTTTATAGAAAATAAATTATTACTGGGATAAAGTAAATAAATTATCAATTGAGAAATTTATAAAACCAGCTTATCAAAGTGGTAAGCAAGAGGATATAATGCTTCACTTCTCTGTATTTGTAAACATTATTTACTCTTTTGAATTCATTCCTTATATCGTTCACTCCTTTCAACAACGTCAGTTATAAAAAAACTTGATTTTTCAGGAGATCGTTTTTAAAGTTTAAAAATATAATAAAATGTATTAAAAATAAATATCAAGCCACTTATTGAACTTTTTACTGCGCTTTTTCTCCATTTGAAAAATGTTTAGTTTGTTAAAAAAATAATTAAACAATACATTTTCTTCAAAACACAAAAACAACACTTTCTGCCCTGTAGCAAATAAATATTAATTTTTTGACATCTCGTCAAAGATGAAGAAGAATATGGAAGTCTGTGCAATTACATTGATATTATATATTTTGATATTTAATACTTTTTGATATTATACACACCGGCTGATTACTTCTGACTCCTAGCCTGTCCAGTTTTATGTATTTAAAGCACTTAATTATGCCGAGACGTCCTTTGCACCTAAAAGTATTTCGTCATATTTGCTTTATATATTTGTTTTGCCGTTATTAGTGACCTATTTACCATTTGTTTCACATGCCCAGACCTTGTAACAAACTTGATTAATTTTATCGAAAACACTTTTTCAGCCTTGCAATCTATCTTTATTTTACCATTCGAACATCTACCCCAGTCAATTTTTACAATCACAGTGTGTACAAGAAAGAAGTTTCATTTTAATATGAGTGAACATGTTACCTATACGAAACAGAAAAAAACATTTTCGGAAAAATAAAACAAAACGATGCTGGAAGAAGAGGGGTTAAATGTCGGTAGACAAAAACATTTACGACTGAAAATGATATTTATATTTTACAGCGGGAATATTTACCAGGAGATAAGCGATCCATACAGTAATTCCTGTGGGCGGATACAACGAATTCCACACGAGGCGTGATGCAGAAGTCGTTTCCTACACAGATGATGATAACCACAGAACACTGAGAAGTATGTTTCCCATAAAGATATTCCTTCAACTTCATAATGCTCGTAAAATCCTAGAATGCTCGAATAGTAAATAATTGTTTTTAATTAATGTTTTATTTAGTAAAGACCACTATTTCTTAAAATCTACTGTGACACGTGTTTCGATGCATTCCGCATCATTTTCGGTAGGTTATTCCGCATCGCGTACGGTGTTTGAAAATGATTGAAAATGATGCGGAATGCATTGAAACACGTGTCACAGTAGATTTTAAGAAATAGTAGTATTTACTAGGTAAAACATCAATTAAAACTGGATTGATTTTACCACAAAGTGACTTCCGAATCAATTAATGATATTAAATAATTGTTCCCTACATTTTTGACATCCCAACAAAGATATAGAAGAATGTGGAATTCTGGGTATTTACAGGGCTTCTGACCTGTCATAGAATGGATAGTTGATACACTCTACACACGTCCAACATTCACCGATCTACCCATGATTGACAACCACGCTACTCAAATTTTTGGAACTCCTAGATGTGCATATGATCAATTTCATGACACTTGTGTTATCCAACGTTATTTGTGTATATAATATAAGTAATACAATGCCAAAAAAAAACAACGATCTAACTTTCTCGCCGCTTCTTAGCCGCCGCTTATGATCCGTCATAGGCTGGTTAAGTGATACATTTACACATGTGAAAAATTTACCATTCTACCCATGATTAAAAAAACACACTGCTTTAAAAATTGTACTCCTAGAAATAATATGAAAAATTAAAAATAACTTCTCAGCGGAGAAAACCAGGATTTGTGAACAAGTAAATACTTAGTTATTATATCACTGTTATTGTGAAATTGCATATTGATTAAAAGATTTCTCGTAGATTCCGTATAAACTGTATTCTCCAATTTTGTCCCCAGGTGACATCATCCCGCTTTCAAAATTGTAATTCGATCCCGTTACTGAATTCGCTGCATACATTGCGATATCCCTTACAAACTACTTTTAACCGTGGGATTCTAAAAAAATTATATGCAAAACCCACTTATCTAACTGGCCAGTATTTTTAATCGTTATATCCATATTATCTTTTGTCATCTCATCAAAGATGAAGAAGAATATGGAAGTCTGGGCATTTACGGGGCTGACGACCGTCATAAGCTGGTTTAAGTGATCACTTTACACACGTGTAACGTTCACCAATTCTACCCATCATTGACAACCACACTACTCAAATTATTGGAATTTCTATATATATGAACCAATTTCGAAACGTTGTTCTTGAACCATTAGAACTTCATTAGAGACATTGTTTTCATATATTGGTGAGATGAAAATAAGCTTTTTTTCGTTATATACATGTTTAAAGATATTTTTTTGAAATTCCCAATTTAAAATACATTAAAAATCTAAAGAGAGTTGAAAACCAAATATTTTGATTTCATCAATTGATTCAGCAGTAATTTTAGATAATATCTTTCCGTTTTTAATTTATGTTTCACTTTGTGAATTATTTCTTTAAATGTATTGTGACACGTGTTTCGATGCATTCGGCATCATTTTCAAACACAGTATTACGGTGATTGAAAATGATGCGGAATTAAGTTTACAAGTAATAAAAAAAATATTGATAGTTTTTAAATTAAAGTTTTATAAGTTTCAAATTTAATTTCAGGTTTTTGATACCTGAAATTTGAGATAAAACTTTATCATTGAAAGTTTTAGAATAAAACAGTGACTTAATCGCTAAATAACAACAACATTCCAAGGACACAACTGTAAATTAAGACTAACTAAAACCTCAAATACGGTGTTTGAAAATGATGCAAAATATATCAAAACACGTGTCACAATAGATTTTAAGAAATAGTGGTATTTATCAAGTAAAATTTAATTTTTGTCCGCCTCCATAGTGTAATGGTCAGCACGCTCGACTATCATTCTGGAGCTCCCGGGTTCGATTCCCAGGGGGGGGTCAAATAAAATATTAGTGATTTTTTCACTCTAATATTTATTCAATATCACCCTGGACTGGTTGGTACCTGAAGCGGATGGCTGATCACCTTTCCTTCTTGTGTTAACGATCAAGATAACACTGCGTTTATATGCAGTGCCCTATGCACCATTGGGGTGCGGATAAGGGTTTAAAAAAAATTAAATAGAGTTTTAGTTTTTTTACTATTTAATTTAAGAAATAAACTAGCCATATAGCCGCTTCCTTGCATGGGTAGGCAGAGAAAATAGAATAATACAATAATCTGTTTTTACAAACAATCTACATCTCTTCCACATTCATATTCATGCATTTTCTCATATTTTATGTACTCGCCGATACTTTCAACTTTGATGTATGTTAAGAAAATACCTATATGTATTTAATTAATTCAATGTTGATGGTATGTACCAATTTCATAATATCATGTGAGTCGTAACATTACACTTTGAAATTAATATGATTACTTTAGAATATGTTATGAGAGAAATGAAAATAAAAAAATCCTTCACTCGAGACTTCAATTAATCAAAACATTTCATCCGTACTGAAATAATGACCAATTTAATACCACTCGACAACTTTTCAATTATTCTGTTAGATGCAGTTGAACACCTTGAATTAAAATAATTCGTCATACACCATGAGTAACAAATTATTTAAATATATAATAAAACACCTGTATAAGACCACATTTTGACTTTATTTGTGTAAACACGTCAAGTTTTGAGAACTAGAGTTTTTTTTATGAAAAATCTCAAGTTCTCAAAATTGTTGGGTTTATTTTTCTTAAACAAGTGATTTATTATTATGCTTAAATAATGAGGTGATTCCAGAAGTTAATCATCACAAATACTGTAACCCACGAATAAGACTGGGTGTATTATGCAATACTAAGTAAAATTTCACGTTGCGCTCTTAACTACGATATGAAGAGTTTAGACGTAGGAAAAAATATATTTTATAATATCAGTTAATATATGTTTATATATATATATATATATATATATATATATATATATATATATATATATATATATATATATATATATATATATATATATGTGTATATATATATATATATATATGTATATATATATATATATATATATATATATATATATATATATATATATATATATATATATATATATATATATATATATATATATATATATATATATATATGTATATATATATATATATAAAGTGAGCATCTGAAGCTTTTGGAACTAGTCGTATTCACATTAATAAACTCGAAAAAATAGTCGTTTAGAAGAGTTTTCTTTTTATATTCAAATCAATTGATTCCACAAAGTGAATGCCAATTCAATAAATAATCAGTAACAGATTCACACATTTTGATTAATATTTTTACATGACCGATTATCACAAAAACTTGTTAGAATATTATATAAGTATTTAAAAAAAAACGAATGAAAAACACACAGTATATGTTAGCCTTTGCGAAATCCTGACCTACAAACATCGTTGAAACGTTTTTTGAAAGAAATTGAAATTATTTTTACAAGATTAATACGTTACTGTTGAGTGACAGAGGTCAGAGGTTTATTCAGCCTTTTTTGTCTCGGGATTGAATCACGACTAACCCAGGGCTCTATACGTAGAAATGATAAATACTAACAATAATACAAATCATGACTGAATCCTTACGATACGTTTTACGGTAACAGTCCGCGAGTAGTCAACAATCGGGCAAGCATTACCGCTATAAAACCACTATTTAACTGAAAACTAACTAAACATCTTCTCGATTCTTGCAGGAGTATTGAAAGCTTTCCCACCGCATTCCCAGATCTGATACAGAAGTATCTAGGCTTCCTGACAGATCTGCTCTTGCAAAGGACAGTTTTTTTTTAACTAAGTTGCGAAACTTATTGAAAATGTGAAACAACATAAAATTGAATCCCGATTTTACTGTGAATCTTCTTGCAGGGATAGCAAAGAGAAATGATCATAACAAAAATATGTTTTTGCAAACAATGTTCGCTTCTTCCATGTTCAAACATACCCGCCGTTCATTCCGACTTCTGACCTGATCACGACCAAGCATTTGAAATTCTTGATCATGGCATATTTATCTTGGTCTTCGTCTGTTCCTATTTCCAGCAGCATTTACCTCATAAATTTGTTTTTCTGTCCTTTCTTCACTCATTCGTTCCACATGTCCAAACCATCTCAACACACCTTGCTTAATTTGATCGATGATGATTATGTTCAGCCTTGTACTCCTTCCTAATTTCGAACAACTATCATATATCGTTTTATAGCACATTCGTCTGAAGCATCGCATTTCGACTGCATTTGTATTATACTTTTACTAACTCTAAGTAGAATGGATGGAATGCCACATTTTTCTGCCTGATAAAACCCTCCTCGCTTCCTTCACATCCATACATGCTGTACAATTACGCAGACTTTTGACACCACCAGATTTTAGGTTCTGATTGATCTGATCGTGCCAAGTCTTTTTCGGCTGTCTTCGTTCTATTCTCCCGCTCACATTCACCACATAAGCATGTTTATTTTCTTAGTCATTATCTCGTCATCGATTCGCACCATATTATCATTAAGGTAATCAAAAATGCTAGCCACTGCGTTACTGTACCTAAAATCGTTATCAAGTAGGTTATAAATATTTTGGTTGTTTATATAATTCGATCAAAGATTATGTTTACCTATCTTGAAACTATGATAACTCAATGAGGGAGTTACAAGAACATACCAATATCGGCGAAACGGGGTAATTTCGTTGTCATCATAAATCTTCAACTATTCAATGGCTAGATTTATTGAAACACAGGCTGCACAGTACCTACCTATTATGCGTTTCACATGGCGGGTGATAAATATCCCAAATTGAGATATTGACTTAGTGACCCAAATTTCTTTTGTTTCAATGAAAACATTTTTTATGAATGAATTAATTCAAGTCTGTATAGAAAATACAAGAGGTTTTTGTTGTGGAGATTGAATTAAATTAAGCGATAAAGGTGTAACTCTACCTCTATAAATTATGTTGAGAAATCAACGTACGAATTTGCATTTTGTACACTATATCACTCGACCAAACACATAACTTCAGTATTTGAAAGATTTATGGAAAATGACATTAGGTTTGTGAATCACACGTAATTCGATACGTTTGTATTTATTAAATATTATTTGAAGAAACGATATTTTTTACTTAAATGAGAAGTATTTATTTGATATACATAAATCATATACTTTTTGAAAATCACAATACTAATAAAAGATTAAAATAAAAATATCTCAACGGACATGTGAAACCATTTACAGAAGTTTGGTTTTTGCTCTTGTCATAGGCTGATTAAGTGACCACTTTACACACGTGCAACATTCACCATTCTACCCATGATTGACAACCACACTACTCAATTTTTTTGGACTCTCTATATACATCATGATTTATGAGTTTACAAGAGCCATCTTTGTTGGATTGAGAAAGCTTTTATTTAGCAGAGACCCTTTTATTTGGATGCATGCATGATTCTTACCGGATTATTTTATATATTGGGAAATGCCTCAAAACATGAAATGAATTTTTTTTATGCAGCTTAGAATTTGACCAGATTATTATATTCACAATATTTTTTAGTATGTCCAAATAATTGTTCACAAATATTGGTTTTGACAATTAAAAAAAAATAAAATTAATGAAAAGTGAAAAAAACTCGTAAATGGAGAAACCCAGATTTTTAAGCAAATATTTGGAGAGACCAAGATTTTTAAGCAAATATTTGGAAAAACCCAGATTTTTAAGCAAATATTTGGAGAAACCCAGATTTTTAAGCAAATATTTGGACACACTCAAAAATGTTGTGAAAAACATTATTTATCGACACGTATTTTATATAATCATATTGTTTTCTATTCAATACCTACCTACCTCTCTATACTAGATGACAATATTCTCTGTAAATTCATACAATAAACTTGAAAATTGTTTATAAAATTAGCCATAAGTGGCGATATACCATACATACGTTACGTATGTATTTGTAGTCATGTTATTTTAATGCGTTTCATGTATCATGAAAGAAATTAGTAACTATACAATAATTAAATACACATTTTCCGATCTAGTAACTTTGAACTAGGGTAATAATTAATTATTTTTGTGATTTGAGACGTAATGTATGCAGTTTTTATACGAACGCATTCTGGCATGATATTCCAAACGAATTACGTACATCTATCACAGTCGCCTTTCTGATCGACTCTTTGGTGGCAAGCTTGATGCTTTGCGATTTTGCCTCTCTAGAAAAACCTATGCAAAAAGAATGGTGACGTAGAAGCGCTTATAAATTATTACCTGTGCTTTTTAAAGCTTTTTTATGAGGGTTCTTCTATATTGGCGATTTTAAAGATCAGTGTAAATAGAGCCGCCACATGTATGGCTGATTGTGAATGCTAGGGAGGACTGTTCTAATTTTATTAAAATAAGTTTGTTCTATTGAAGAGAAAATATGTTTAACAAGTATATTTTATGCTTTTTTTTTACCCGTTGTTTTTTTCCTAATTGATATAGTATTTACCAAGTTTGGTTGTCGTGCCGAATGTTCCTGAGTCTGAGTTTTTGCAGATCTTACGAAATGTTTTGGTAAGTGAAAACGATGTTAATTACGGTTTCCTTTTCCATATTCACACATCTCCTCATATATCCGCCGATTACTCTCCGATAGACTCCTCACCTGGCTGACCTCTTTCAGTTATTTTTAATACTGGGCCCTGCCAAGTTTTCCTCGATCTTCTTTATCTTCTATTTCCAACTAAATTAGCCTCAAAAATTTCTCTTCACTAACTCGATCCACATGCGCAAATCATCACAACATACGTCGTTTTGCCGCACATTCGTCTGAGAGATCGCATTTCGACTGCATCCAGCCTACTTTTATCCTTCTTTTTCCAATTCCATGCTTCGCTTCATACATGCTTGTAACGGGACTCAGTCGTGTACTTGTATTATGTATATTGAAACATTATTATGCCCTCCTACTTAAACGAACGTAGTTTTTTTTTAATAAATTTTAAATAAAACACAGATTTTTTGAGTCTACTAAGTTGTATTTATCCACCTCCATAGTGTAATGGTCAGCACGCTCGGTTACCATTCTGGAGATCCCGGGTTCGATTCCCAGGGGAGGGTCAAATAAATATAAAAGATTTTTTCACTCTAATATTTATTTAATATTACCCTGGACTGGTGCCTGAGGCGGAGGGCTGATCACCTTTCCTTCATGTGTAAACGATCAAGATAACACTGTGTTTATATGATGCAGTGTCCTATGCACCTATGCGGTGCATAGGACACTGCATCATATATAATATAATAAGGGTTTGAATGAATGACGTTGTATTTTATTATCAAAAACACATACAAAAATAATATTGTGACAATTATTTCGCCTAGTTATGGTATTTTTAAACGAATGTAAGTTTTTTATATCTTGAATCTCTCATAATTTATATAAAATATAAAGTATAAATCCGATCCACCCTAGCGTCGCGTCAATCGCCGTTTTTTGTACGGCTCGCTTGATCAAAACGTGATCTCAAATTGGGAGATGAAAGTATCGATAGATGCTCTTAGCCGGCGTCTCTTGGAGAGATGGTCCATTTGTTACCATTGTTGTTTTCGGTTTGATTTATCGGCAGTGTTGTGACTCCTAACTGATTTTCAAATGACGCCGTGGGAACCGAACCGGCCAAACCGCGAGCGGACTCACACGCCAGACGTTTGTGTGGACCATGTAGTCGATGTCAGCTCGCATTCCTTTTCCGGTCATATGGCAGATAGATCATTTCACTATTGGCCTTTTGCATTCTTCTTACAGGAAACATATCCGAATTTGCTTAGGTTTTCAAAATTGAAAACGTCTTCATATTTTTCGTATTATTTTTTGACATCTCAACAAAGATGAAGAAAAATGCTAAAATCATTTATAAGACAAAATCCTATCCTAAGGTTAATTTGATGAAAACTTTATTTTATCAGACGATGGATTTTCCACCCTACGGATGACATATCAAGACATATATGGGTACATACATGAATTTTAATATTTGAATTTTGTACTGACATTTCTAAGTGAAACTGGATTTATATTATTTTTTGACATCTCAACATAGATGAAGAAGAATATGTCTGGGTATTTGCGGGGCTTACGACCGTCATAGGTTGATTTAAGTGATACGCACGTGTAACATTTACCAATTCTACCCGTGATTGACAACCACACTACTCAAATTCTTGGAAGTTCTTTATACATGTATGATCCAATTTCAAAATTGAGATGTCATAAAATGTATTAAAAATTACTCATATAATTGGAGATAATCCAGATTTGCGAACAAGTATTTGGACACCCTAAAAATGTTGTTTTCATATTTTACACAAATATGCGTAGGTACACGCTGGGCGCGTACTTTTCCCCTAATGCGGAATACGCGATAATCGTGGATAAATGATAATAATAAGTCAAATGGCTTAAAAGTATCGTTGCGCAATTGAACATAATATACCCTCAATATAATCCTGCCCAATATCAATATTGAACGTCACATTGCATTTTTTCAAAACAGTTTTTAATGCAGTGGTCTTGTATCCTTTCAAAATGTGCGCAGTAATTCCATAATTTTTTAAGTATGACTGCTTGTAATGCCATCTTGAATTACTTCATTTGAATATAAGTGAGAGTATTTACAACATTTTGAGTGTGTCCAAAATACATCTCAATAATAGATGTCTCTAGTGAAGTTCTAGTGATTCAAGAACAAGATTTCTAAAATTGGTTCATATATATATAGAACTTCCAAGAATATGAGTAGTGTGGTTGTCAATAATGGGTAGAATTGGTGAATGTTACACGTGTGTAAAGTGATCACTTAAATCAGCCTATGATAGTCGTCAGCCCCGTAAATGCCCAGACTTCGATATTCTTCTTCATCTTTGATGAGATGTCAAAAAATAATAAGTGAGAGTCATTCCAAATTATTATAGTTCACATTTATATTTTTATGAGAGAGATTAAAAATAACATTTTTTATTTTAAATCTATATTCACTAAGTATATTATTATTTCTTGTAACCATTTATATGTTTTGTTCTTAAAATTATTCTTCCATTAAATTTAATTAAATATATTTGCCATATTAACCATAAAGGCTTGCAGACCTCACCTCAAGGTTTATCAAGGTTTAGAATTAAAAAAAATGATTTCATTTATTTCACGGATATCTACTTACAATAAAAATTAAAGATATAACCATTAAGATATGAAGTAAGAATTGATTTTTTGCGACTGAAATTGCTAAATGTTATAAGTGAAATATCTAAATCGATTTTATGTTTTAAATTTATCCAGTTATTAAAATGATGTATGGTTTGGAGTTGCATTTATGTTCTCAAGAACAGAAATTTCTCTTAGTTTCTTTTCGAGGCTGGGTATGAAAAAATGAAGATCGTGAGATTTGGTGGTCGGCTTCGTCTACTTTCGGAACAATATGGATAATAATTCCATCGTGAGTTGTTCCAGTCAATATTTCGGATGTCACTTTGACGAGCGTGTCCCGAAGCGACTATTCGCCATACTACACGGTCCACAAAATACCAGGTACAAGTCTTTGTAACGTACGGCCGCATTGAAGACGAATATCGAATCGTAAATAATATCTGCTTTCTTAAAAAAAATGTTTAATTAGATTTTCATTAATTTTCGAATTATGAATTGTTATATTCTCAATGTTATATTGTCCGCCTCCGTAGTGTAATGGTCAGCATGCTCGCCTACCGTTCTGGAGGTCCCGGGTTCGATTCCCAGGGGAGTTTAATAAATATAAGTGATTTTTTCACTCTAATATTTATTCAATATTACACTGGACTGGTACCTGGAGTGGAGGGCTGATCACCTTTCCTTCATGTGTAATCGATCGAGATAACACTGCGTTTACATGAAGCAGTGCCCTATGCATCATTGGGGTGCGGTAAGGGATTTATTATTATATTATATTCTCAATATTATTAATATTAAATGCATTTACTTCGTGGTTAGTCGTTTTTACTTATTTTTTTTTTAAAAGTTTATAATATTAGTTTATAACCACTCACCGAGATTTTTATGTCTACCAGTTTTGAGACGTACCCGTCTCTTCGTCAGGACAATCACTACGCAAACAATACCGCCCTTACCACACTATGCAAACAATACCACCCTTCACCAACATAGCACCATTTACACACTTAAAACTACACAAAATGTTTTACACTGTTTGTTTATTGCGGAAAAACATAGATATTATTACCAAATACGACCAATCTACTATTTGGAATGTAGGTAATATATGTTTTCTTTAAAAAATATGTTTAAATGGACATTTAATAAATGTTCAAAGTATGGATGGTTTATTGCGAAAAAAACATTGATATTCTACGAATACGAGATATACGAATACGAGATATTAACCATTGTGATTGTAGGTAAATATATGTTATATCTGCTGTGTTAAAAACAACATGTTTAATCAGAAAATTTAACATTCAGTAAATTTTCAAAGTATGGATGGTTTATTGCGAAAATAATTAGATATTCTACCGAATACGAGATATTTACCATTGTGATTGTAGGTAAATAAATGTTATATCTGCTGTGTTAAAAACAACATGTTTAATTAGAAAATTTAACATTCAGTAAATTTTCAAAGTATGTATGGATGGTTTATTACGAAAATAAATAGATATTTTATCGAATATGAGATATTTACCATTGTGATTGAAGGTAAATATATTTTATATCTGTTGTGTTAAATACAACATGTTTAATTAGAAAATTTAACATTCAGTAAATTTTCAAAGTATGGATGGTTTATTGCCAAAATAAATAGATATTCTACCGAATACGAGATATTTACCATTGTGATTGTAGGTAAATATATGTTATATCTGCTGTGTTAAAAACAACATGTTCAACTAGAAAATTTAACATTCAGTAAATTTTCAAAGTATGTATGGATGGTTTATTACGAAAATAAATAGATATTCTACCGAATATGGGATATTTACCATTGTGATTGTAGGTAAATATATTTTATATCTGCTGTGTTAAAAACAACATGTTTAATTAAAAAAATTAACATTCACTAAATTTTCAAAGCATGGTTTATTGCGAAAATAAATAGATATTCTACCGAATACGAGATATTTACCATTGTGATTGTAGGTAAATATATGTTATATCTGCTGTGTTAAAAACAACATGTTTAATCAGAAAATTTAACATTCAGTACATTTTCAAAGTATGGATGGTTTATTGCGAAAATAAATAGATATTCTACCGAATGCGAGATATTTACCATTGTGATTGTAGGTAAATATATGTTATATCTGCTGTGTTAAAAACAACATGTTTAATCAGAAAATTTAACATTCAGTAATTTTTCAAAGTATGGATGGTTTATTGCGAAAATAAATAGATATTCTACCGAATGCGAGATATTTACCATTGTGATTGTAGGTAAATATATGTTATATCTGCTGTGTTAAAAACAACATGTTTAATCAGAAAATTTAACAATCACTAAATTTTCAAAGTATGGATGGTTTATTGCGAAAAAAATATTGAAATTTTATCAAATACGAGAAATTCACCATTGTGATCGCAGGTAATAATATATTATATCTGCCACCATAAAAATATGTTTTATTGTAATATGAATTTATAAGGCGAATCTGGTTGAAAATGAGGAAGACCGAGGAAAACTTAGCATGATCAAGTATTTCAAATACATATTAGGAAGTGATCAAGCCAGGATTCATCGGGAATAATCGGCGGATATGAGTGAGGAGATGCATCAATGTGCAAAAGGCGAAGATAGGGTGCAAAGACATATTGATATGGTAGTTATTGTTTTGGCATTCACTTTGTGGTAAGTCATGATGAAATTGTAAAAGAATAAAAAAATGTTTTATACCACTTATAGTGAGATATAATCATTTGATTATAACGACTAGTTTCGGAAGCTATGCTTCCATCTTCAGATCTAAATATAAACATATTTTATATTTAGATTTGAAGATGGTAGCATAGCTTACAAAATTAGAAACTATGATTAAATATATAATAATTAATAAATAAAGTGGTTTTATTTTATTGATATGGCGTTCTACAATGCTCTCGTTCTCTGCCTGCCACTGCGAGGAAGCAGCGTGATGGTTTGTTAGTTTATTATTTATGTAATTCGTGTATATAACTCGTTTTTGTATGTATGAATAATAAAGAGCAGAGGAAGACCGAGAAAAACATGGCACGATCAGGTATGCCAAATACTTGAAAGTGGTCAGGTTAGGAGTCGTAACAATCGGCGGGTATGTATGAGGAGATGCATGAACGTGGAAAAGGCGAAGAATATTTGCAAAGACAGAGTGGTGTGGCGCTATATTCTCTCTGCCTACCCCTGCGGGAAGCGGCGTGATGGTTAGTTAGTTTTTTTTTAAATAATACAGAATTATTAGGTATCAGCATTATTGCGAAAAACGCAGTAATTTATGGCAGGTAATATTCAAAAGAATTTTAATAGGAATCGAGTTACTTTTTTGCAGACTCCACTAAGTGCATGGATTCCTCGTCTATTAAAATTTCGTTTCATTCTTCGAATCGCTTAGGGCAGAGAAATTACGTTCAAAATGAACTAGGCGCTTCACAGAACTAGCAATACTCTTGATACAGTACAAAAAATACGTATACGGAAAGTGGAAACTCATTAATATTTAATTGCAAACCATAATTTTCACACTATTTTTTTTTTGGTTAGAATCAATCAATCTTGTATGGTTAAAAAAAAACAGTACACCAATACATCACCACAAAGACCTCCATTTTTTAAAAGTATTGTGCAGGGTATGCAAAATTAACGGAATACATTATCTTTTTTTTTTTATTTTTTTTTTTTTATTTTTATTTATTTTTTTTTTTGGTTGTCAATAATGGGTAGAATTGGTGAATGTTACACGTGTGTAAAGTGATCACTCAAACCAGCCTATGACGGTCGTAAGCCCCGTAAATGCCCAGACTTCCATATTCTTCTTCATCTTTGATGAGATGTCAAAAAAATTAATATGAAAATAACTCCTGTAATTGGAGATAATCCAGATTTTGTGAACAAGTATTTGGACACACTCAAAATGTTGTGAATACATTATCACCGGAAATCGGTATAGATACATATGTACACCTCATGATAATTTACAGCAATATTTATAGTTTCATACAATTCATATATCGCTCACTCCTTTCAAGAACGTCATAAATAATAAAAAACTAGATTTTTCAGGAGAACGTTTTTAAAGATCAAAAATACAGTACAAAGTATTAAAAATAAATATCAAGCCACTTACTGAACATTTTACTGTGCAACAGATATTTTTAGGTAAATGACGCCATTTTGACGATATTTTTGCTGACGCCACCTGACGGTTTTTTCTCCATTTTAAAAATATGAAGTATATTTGAAAAAATAATTAAACAATACCTTTTCTTCAAAATACAAAAACAACACTTTCTGCCCTGTAGCGGGTAAATATTAAGTTAAAAATATGCCTCTTTTGCAGGGATATAGTACATTTTATGAGCATTCCGAAAACATGCACAACTGAAAATTGACGATTTTTGATTTATGACGTTCTTGAAAGGAGTGAGCGATGTTTAAATGGTGATACAAGAAAAAATGCAAAGCTGAGATAAGCATCTTCTTCTTCTTTATCTTGTTGTAGGCTTTGTGGCCTGTTTTTAAGATGGATTAGCCTCCTGCGATGTTGATTCCCAGCTATCGACCCATCGCTTTGGTGGTCTGACCGGGAGTCATCTACCATGGGGTACAGTGCGATGTGGGGGAGTCTGGATGGTTCAATTCTCCTCACATGCGCATACCATTGTCTCCTTCGTTGCCTTCCCCACCTAACGACATCTTTGATCTCGATCTGAGAAAAGCATTATGGATAAAATTAAGAAAGGTGTGTCAAGATGGATTGGGCATATGAATCGAATGAATTTATTTATTTAATTATTTATTTATAATAATAAAACAAATTTATGAGGCGAATGTGGTTAGTAGAACAGAGGAAAACCTGGCACAATCAAGTATTTCAAATACTCGATCATCATGATATTAAATTATGTCAGAAGCCGGAATAATCGGCGATTTTGCATGAAGAGATGCATGAATGTAAAAGAGGCAAAGATTGTGTGCAAAGACAGATTGGTTTAGCGTTCTACTCTCTCTGCCTACCCCTGTGGATAAGTGGAGTGATGCTTAGTAAGTTGATTTTTTATCATAAAATAATTGTTTTATCATTTTATTACTTGTATTATAAACACAAATACCTTATGATAACATAAGTGTCATGAGATTGGTCATAAATTTAGGAGTTCCAAAAATTTGAGAAATGTGGCTGTCAATCATGGTTAAAATAGTGAATGTTCTAAAATAGTAAACAAGTCCTATAAATACTCAGACATCCATATTCTTCCTCATCTATTTTATATGTCAAAAAAGTGAAGAAAACCCAGATTCGTAAACAAGTATTTGCACACACTCAAAATGTTGTGAAGAACATTGTTTATCGATAAAGCGATACCGAAACTAAGTCATAATTACCGGTCAACTTGTTTACAAAACAAACCGGTAATGCATGCCCTACTTTATAATTCTATTTTAGGTTTTAAGCTTGGGAGGATTCGGATATAATTTTTTGCTAGAGTTACGATGCGAATTGTTTTCGTGTACTGTACCCTATGGTGCTGGTATTCGAATTGGTGTAATATCGGTGTTAACGGATGTTTAACCATCAATTAGACCACCGAGTACCCTCGGGTATAGAGTTCCCACGTACTGAGATTCAATTTGGCCGAAAAATTGGCTCGTTAGCAGCCCATCTTGCGGTCGGGAGATCATAATTATTTGCCTGTGTTCTTGTGCTGTTTATACTTGTATACGAGAGAAAGCGACCACTATCATATCAGAAGATTCCGAATGCCGATAACAAATATCGCTCAGGTTGCAACATATAGCTAACGATGATGGAAGATACCAAAAACACTGAAAACCGCATAACAAAACCAAAAAAGGCTAAACAATAGATAGTGGTGTTTACATTAATAAAATAAAAAGTCATTTTGTATCAGTGTTTAAATTTTATAAAGGGGTTAATATTTACCACTATACCCATGATTCACAACTAGGGGATTGATTTTGAAGGAATTTAACATAAATTTCATGAAGGTAACTGCTACATAATAAAACAAACTCAACTCAATAAAAAATGATGCCGAAAACTCGCATGTGAAAGAGGTGTCAATTGAATGTTATATATTCATACAACTTCCGATATTTGAATGCTGTGTGTGTATGTATATATATATATATATATATATATATATATATATATATATATATATATATATATATATATATATATATATATATATATAAAATGATCCACAAAGTATCTGCGAAAAACATTCAAGAAAATATAAAATATTTATTTTTTGTAACTGCAGACAGACAACTGCTATTTATGGTAGAATTCCATATTGAATTGTTCGGTAATATATCCAAAATTAAACAAGGTTTATTGGATTGAATTCTACTTTTATTTATGTATATGTTAATACGTGACGCGTTCGCCTTATTAAAAATATTTACAAAATGTCCTTATAATATAACATATCTATATAAAGACATTGATATGATATGATATAAGGACATTTTGTAAATATTCTTAGTCAGTGTTTGATAATGTCTTAATAAGACGAACTCGTCACGTATTAGCATATACATAAATAAATGTAGAACTCAATCCAATAAACCTTGTTTAATTTTGGATATATTACCCAGCAATAAAATATTTATTCAGTACAAGTTTGCTTCAGGTGCGCTTTTCCAATCCAACCCGTTCACACCAATGCGCAATGCTTACCAATGATAAATTTGTTGTCAACAACATAATAACGACGTTACATTTCGAATCACAATGTTAAACGCTCCGTTTCGTCCGTTTAACGGCGTTATAGCGGCAGGTAACGGGCTGCGATCACGACGCCAATATTATATTCCTTTCATTATCACGATGCTGAATCAGTCCAGAGTTAACAAATCCTCTGGGCATTGCTTGTTGAGAAGGATAATATTTTGCAATTAACTTTAAGTCTACAAATTATTTCATCAATTGATTCGGCAGTCACTTTGTGGTAAAATCTATCCATTTTTAATTAATGTTTTACTTACAACATTTTGAGTGTGTCCAAATACTTGTTCACAAAATCTGGATTATCTCCAATTACTGGAGTTATTTTCATAAAATAAAAAAAAAAAAAAATAAAAAAAAAAAAAAAAAAAAAAAAAAAAAAATAAATAAATAAATAAATAAATTAAATATTTTACTTAGTAAATACCATTATTTCTTAAAATCTACTGTGACACGTGTTTCGATGCATTCCGCATCATTTTCATACGGTGTTTGAAAATGATGCGGAATGTGTCACGAAACACGTGTCACAGTAGATTTTAAGAAATAGTGGTATTTACTAAGTAAAACATTAATTAAAAATCTACAAATTATGCTGAGATTTCGAAAATATTAAACATAAAATACTTCTCCTCATCATTCATTGCTTACTTTGTGTTATACCACTAAAAAAAACACTTTTTAATTGTTTCTAAACAAAGTAAATGATGAATGATAAAGAGAGTTACTTATTTATATTTTACAAAAATGTTAATAATATTAGTACATAACCACTCACCGAGATTTTTATGTATACCGGTTTTGAGACGTACCCGTCTCATCGTCGAAGTACAGCATGCAAATAATACCACCCTTCACCACCATAGCACCATTTACACACTTAAAACTACACAAAATGTTTACCACACGCGATTTTTGGTCGACCCGAAAACCAACATGCACTAAAGTTTTCAGCACAGACATGCGTTACGAGCCGAGGTTAGTGCAGTTTAGTACTATACTAATATTATAATAATATATAATATTAAAAACATTTTTTTAAAAACAAAAATTAGTAAACATGACTCACCACAAATTGAATGCTTTAAATATATCAATAACATTGAGGAAAAATTATGTTATTTGCCCGTACCACAAAGTAAACGAAGCTTTTATTTATTTTTTTTAATTGCTAAAAAAACCATCACAGGTTGGAATATACGGAAAAATAAGTGAGGAAAGAATAGCAAAACAAATTTATGAAGCAAGTAATAATTTATTTTTAGTAGTTGGAATTAAGAGCAGTAGAATACTGAGGAAAATCTCATTAAGTATTTTTAATCCTTTAAAGTGTTCAGATCAGGAGTAATCGGCGGATTTGTGTGAAGAGATCGATAAAGCGGAAGAAGCGAAGATCGAGGGTCGAAGAGGTGTCGGAAGAAGGCGAATCTCCAGGCTCCATAATATACACGAGTGGAAAGGAGCACAGAACGTCGAGGAGCTGTTTCGTACTGGCACATCTCACAAGTGATAGATTCTCACGTAAAGAAGATTTATTTAATAAGACCCTTGTCTGGTAACTGAAGCAGACAGCTGATCAACTTTACATAATGTATTTAATAATCAAGATGACTTTTCTTCTATTTTATTCAGTGCCTTATGAATCATTGCATTGAAAGAGCTTGAAAGAAAGAAGATGCATAAGTTTTCCAAACTAATGTTGAGATATTTCTATTTCTTGTTGATTTATTTTTTATTAATTAAAATTTTAATTTTGAACCTCTGCTTAGAGACATGTGCATATATGTACTTTTATTCATTCGCAATGGCAGGGAGAGGTGGTCACGGCGCGAGTAATAGATGGGAAGGGCGCGAGTTCGAATCCCAAGATGTCCCAACGATTATTGAATTATGATATCACATATATCAAGAGACAAGCCTTACATATTCCCGGCTCGGCACTAAGTTTTGTAATTACACTTTGTAACAAGAGATCTAATTACACCCTTTTTATGACTATTAATTTCATTGAAATATATGAAAAAATGAGTTTGAATACACATTGTAATAATTAATTTAAACCTAAGAAATTGGAATTCAAACATAATGCTTTCTATTACGTGTACGTTATCCGAACGTTTTGTAGCCCGAAGCACGTTTTCTAAAACGGACTAACCAGTTCCGGAAACCAACGAAATAACCCTTCAAAAAAATAATTCACCCTGTAAATCTGGCGAGATTTTTTTAAACTAAAAGATTGTAAGAATAATTATTTTAAATCAGAAGACCAAACCCAAAAATTACCTCACCTAAAAATCAAGTCTTGAACAACAAAAAATAATGCAATATATATATATATATATATATATATATATATATATATATATATATATATATATATATATATATATATATATATATATATATATATATATATATATATATATATATATATATATATATATATATATATATATATATATATATATATATATATATATATATATATATATATATATATATATATATATATATATATATATATATATATATATATATATATATATATATATATATATACAGTGGGTGGCCATATTATTAGGGACACTTATAATTTCCTGTAATTTTCATTATTAAATGAATTTAATGAGCAAATAATTTGGTTTTTTGAATATTTTTTTTATTCATTGGGGTGCTTTATTTAGAATTTAGAAACTTTATTATCATGGATTTATTAAAACCAATTTATTTTTATCATAAAAAGTGATTTTTCAACAATTTCAAAAAAATCTTAATTTTTAGTAATAACACCCTTTGCTGCGATTACAACCTCCAAACGTCAGGGCATACTTTTGAATGCAGATTTTTGCATTGTGCCAGAGATTAGGGTTATTATGCCATTCTCTGATAAGAGTTTCTATCATTTGCCGCTTGGTGGTGATGACTTCTTTAGCAATCTCACGTTTCGTTAGTTCCCAAAGGTTTTCAATAGGGTTCATATCCAGCTAATTCCCCGGGTAAGGCAAAACACAGAGGTTTTTTTCAGCCAGAAATGTGATAACACTCCTAGCTTTATGACACGATACCGAGTCATGCATTAACACATACTCTTCATCGCCAGGGAACCATTATTGAGCCTCGGCTGGAGTCGACTTTTCAGTACTCGCTGGTACTGGTCTTGCCTCATGGTCCCTTTCATGATAAAGAGGCATCCCATACCCTTAAATGAGATTACGGACTACAACATTATGCAAACAGGGTGTTTTTAACCCTCTCCACAAGGCAGTCTGGGTGGAATTTTTCTCCTGGGCCACGTCGGACAAATGAAGTTTTTCCCACCAAAATTTTAAATGTTGACTAGTCCAAGAAGCAGACCTGAAATGTATTACCATAATTGCAAAAATACAAATACTTTTTATCTTCTTAATTTATTATACGAATAAAAGTCATAAATACTCGATTCCAGTCCGAAACAGTTACATTCCGGTGTTCTTTGGCTCATAGGAGTCGTTTTTTCTTCATGCCTCAGTCAGGCGTAGTTTTTTGGTTGGACGTCGACCCATTAGATTTACTTCAACTAACCGTCTCTGAACTGTCCTTTTGGATACGTTGATTCCTTCATCGTTTATCAACAGAAATCAACAACAATTAAACAATCAAAAGACTTTTTACGATTTTGGAAATAGATGTCCCTGATTTTATGGGCACCACGCGGAGTTGTGATGCTTTTTCTGCCTTTTTTTCCGACGCGGGCTGATTCTAGACGCAGGTTTTTATCAATTTTTCTTTGTATCCGATGGACTCCTGACTTCGAAACATCTGTAAGTGCTGCTATTTTTTTCTGGAAATATGTGGAATGAAGTAGTAAGGTTATAACTTCCCTACATTTTCTCCGAGATATGTTTGAAGACTTGCCCATACTTAAATTGAGAATATTATGGTTCAGTTCAAACTAAATTGAATTTTGTTTAAAAATTAATTGAAATTAACTTATTGAATTAGCAAAACTAATAAATTATTAAACAACACTTACGTTTTTATGGTCTTGAACTCAAAAAACTTACACAAAAATGGTTTAAAAAAATATTAACTGAGCTCACACCAATATCATTTTTCACTAATCAACATCCAAATGAAAAAAACTTACTTTTTTGATATTTCACAGTATTGATACGTCTTCAAAACAATAATTATGATACCAGCAACAAAAATACATAAGAAAAATTAATTATAACTAATTAATTTGACCAAAAACTTCATTTAAACTTGAAAATTACCAAAAATTACAAGTGTCCCTAATAATTTGGCCACCCACTGTATATATATATATATATATATATATATATATATATATATATATATATATATATATATATATATATATATATATATATATATATATATATCTTACCTCAAAACAAAGAATTCCTAATAAATTGCTTTCTTATGGTGGAGTTAATTAAAAGGTAGGTTTTATACAGATGAAAATGAATTATAATAAATGAGCGAAAAAAAACCAAATGTTTTCACATATTACATACTGAATGCAAGAGAAAATTAAATCGAAGAAACATGGCATTATATTTAACTAACGAAGAAAATAAAAAGTGATAAATGAATTCATCGTATCATGTAAGATTTTTTTTCTTCACCAGGATTCGATCCAAGGTATAGTCAGGTACTGAATCCGACTGCGAAATCATTTTTGTATTTAAAATGAGAAATTAGGCAATATGCTTTTCAATTTTACCAGTGAATTGTTTTAATTATTAAAAATAATTATACCTTCATTTTTGTACTTTCAAATAAACCTTATAAAAATCATTTCACGCTATAAACGTATATGTTAATCTGTTCACAAATCAGATTTCGTAATAATTGAGTGAATTTACTGTTGCGAGTAATTTCTGTATAATAATCGTAATCTAAGATGTTTTATTGAATTATTAGCGTTGATGAGAATTGATAGGGTTTAGAATATAATTATTGCAAATAGCCGTTACTCGTAACTCATGGGTTAACTGAACCATATCGGCACTGCTAATCGGAGAATAATATTCAAATATGTTTAGTTCAGCAACCTCTGCCGCGCGGAGCTCACAATAATGTTAAGTTATGTAATCGTGATCAAGTAATTAACAATTTGTCTCTTATAACTGTACAGTTTTAACGTTGATAATATTTTATTGGTATCATATTTTGAGCATCTTGTTGATTATGCATGTATGTGTGTATGTAAGGGCTGCCATATTTTCCCCATTCAGATAATTTTACTAAAATATGAAATTGTAACATATTTTCAGGTTTTTAAAACCATTTATTTTTGCGTTCAATGTTCGTTTGCTCAAACGTGGTATGTGTTGAATTTTGTTTTTTTCAAAACCCCCTACTCAAAAGTAGGAGTAGTTTATAAAACGTATAAATTTGAAGCCAAAGTAGGAACATGATAAGCAAAGTTTCATACATATGTATAATATTGCATACATATGTATAATAATACATTGTTCACAATTTGATAAAACGTACTACGTGGACTCATCAAAATGATAATCTTTATGCAAAAAAAAATTGTTTTAACTCCTGGAGGATTTGTGTTATTTTTAAGCGTATAATTTTTATCACATCGGTGACGATATAAATTTTTATGTGCAATCCTGACTTAAACAGACCTGTTCATAAAATTATAAGGAAATAAATTAAATATCTTGAATGTTTTTCGCAGATACTTTGTGGCACATTTTATAAACTTTATAAAATGTGCCAACTTTGTTTTAACTCCTTTTTATTATAAGTATTCCAAGTGTGTGGAAGTTTTTGGTAAGGAAATGTAATTAATTATCAGTATTTTAATGTTTTTAATGTTTTAGAATTTAATTAACCCTAATTATGACAAGGTTCTTGTCGAAATCGGTAGGTTAAAGTGTACTTCGTAAAAAAGTGATTAAAACAAAGTTGTTTTTTTTATAAAATAAATAAATTCAAAATACAATTTAACATTTCGTTTATATTATTTTGTAAATGAATGATTAAAATAAAACATATTTCTAATTATCGTTTTCAAAATATTAACAAATATTTGAAAACTTCGTCGTTTAAGAAAATTGAATGAAATATGGTAAATTAGATAATATTCTTAAGTATTTTGCTTGGAATACTGATCTGTATCATGGATATGAAGTATGTACAATCCTTTTACTGAAATTATTATTATGCACCTGTGTTTTAAAAATGCATCGAAATGTATGTTATTAATATATAATTACAAATAATACACCTATTTGAACATAAAACTCAATTAGTTTCTCATTTAATGTTCAGTAATTTGGAGAAGAAAAAAACTACATATGGGAACTGTTTCAAATGCTTTCAGAAACTACCGAAATATTGATAAATAATTAATTTAATTATATTATATGTTGCAGTAATCCATGTGCATAGCGCCCTTGAGGTAGTATTTTAAGAAAATTATTACAAAGATTATTATTATTAATATCAATTTTTGTATAGATAACATGCGTTTTACATTTGTTATCAGGTTTTTTAGATCGTGTAATTATTGGTTTTTCATAGCATGACTATAATTTAAATTTTAAATACGGGTTACATATGCATTTCAAATAAAAATTGCACCGTATAGATGCATTTAGTTTCGGGCGTAATTTTAGTGCAATAAAGTATGCTGTCTAGTAATAAATTTTAATAAATGCAGTTATCTTAAAATATTATGTAAGTTACTTGTAAAATTACATGTTTTGTTGTATTTACCTTTGTTTAATTTATTGTTGTACACACCTTTAATTTCTGTCACATTTCAGAGACATCTATTGGTGAGATGTAAAGAAGCTTTTTATTCTCTAGGGAAGTTCTAGTGATTCAAGAACAAGGTTTCTAAATTGGTTAATATATATAGAACTTCCAAGAATTTGAGTAGTGTGGTTGTCAATAATGGGTAGAATTGGTGAATGTTACACGTGTGTAAAGTGATCACTTAAACCAGCCTTTGATGGTCGTCAGCCCCGTAAATGCCCAGACTTCCATATTCTTCTTCATCTTTGATGAGATGTCAAAAAATAATATGAAAATAACTCCTGTAATTGGAGATAATCCAGATTTTGTGAACAAGTATTTGGACACACTAAAATGTGGTAGGATATATCCCTATAAATAACTAATAAATTCCTATTTTTTAGCTTTTCTATACATTGATAAATTGCATATTTTTACGTATATGTGTGTATTTTCATTGTTCTCTTGCATAATAAATTCTCACTCAAGGATGTATTTCCTTATCCTTTCAGCAGTTCGTGAATCACTCTACCCGGAGCCCAGAAATTAATGGCGGTGAATTATGACGTCACGCGTGTGGGCGGGTCCGTTCTATCGTCCAATTGATATATTCCGCCGGTACCTTGGAGTCGAGATTGCCACCAGGGAGCCATAAATTACAGGGGACACTGAATGGGAAATAGAAATTGCGGAACTTGATCGCTGCGTACCGATTTCGTCGCGGATAATTATTAATTCCATACCGGCGAAAGATTCGATCGATTATCAAATTGTAAGAACCCTGGGATCTTCTTTCCAGTCATGATCTCCTGATAATTTGATGTTTAACTTATCATATCATACAGCGCAAATGGAAAACAAAATACGATTAGTGAACTTCTTTCTTTCTGGATTCCTGGGCAGGAATTACAGTAAAAAGATAACGCTTTAACTACATTTTGTAGATGACTTTAGTTTTACTTTTTGACTTTTCTTTCTGATGGCTTTCTTGTTTTACAACAATTATCGAGAAATTTGTTGGAATGTGACACTGAAAAGAAAATTAGCAATTATTTGTTCTCTATTATACCAAAATATTCTTTGCGTTAACGTTGAAAAGTCCTTTTAGGAAAAAAAAAATTAAGTAAAAGTGGTATTTACCTTCTATGTAAAATTTTAATTAAATATGTTAATAAATATCTCTTCACCAAACAATTATTCAGAATTTGTGAACCGAATATTATGTGACAAAAATGACGTAAAATGCATCACAATGCAAATCACACCAGATTTAAAAAAAAACTGTGTTATTTACCAAATGTAATTTAAATTTAAAAAGGATATAAATAACTTCTAACTGGACCAAAATTCAGATTTTGTAAACCAAACTTCGGACACACTCGAAATATTAGGCCGATAGTTGCATCATAACTATGGTTCAATTAAGTAATCTGAATACTTTTTTAGCTTCAGAAACCAGTATTCACAAAATCAATTTTTTAAATTTTAAACTTACAACAAAAATATTAAGGGCATGAAAATAAAATCACGTACTCTTACTCGTCAAGTATGTATCCCAACATATCCTTTAAGGTAAGTGTTACAACTTGCAGGTATTGTATGATTTTGGTTTCGCAAAAGTGAAAATAATATCTTATACGAATTGAGAACCCGCCCATAAAAATAAACAATATAAAAATACCTTCGCGTAATTAAAAGATGAATTTCTTAACTGCTGTTTTAAGGACTTATGGGATGGTACAGAAAAAAATATGAAATATTTATTCTTACTAAGATAGCAACATACATATGCTGAGTAAACACTTATATTTAAATATTAAAAAAAATATAAAATAATATACAATTTATATTTAAAGCACAAACTTTGTGATTTTCCATTTTATAATTAAAATGTAACTTTGTTTTGAAATCACTATTAATATTTTATTTTAACTTAATTATAATGTCTACCGTTTTCGCTTCTTTATCAAGACTGATTAATACTAAATAATAATAAAGAAGCGATTAGCTTCGAAACCGGTAGACATTATAATCAAGTTATAATAAAATATTTATAGTGATTTTAAAACAAAGTTACACTCAAGTGGGTAAAAACAAATGTGTTTTTTTTTGTTGTTGAATAATTTCAACATGTCTTACCACAAAGTAAATGCCGGAACAATAAATCAAATTTAAAAAAAACTTAATATTATATAAGATCACTTCTTTTGGTTTATAATGTAAAAATGACTAGTTATAAGAATTACACGTGTTCTCATTAAAAAGTGAAAATGCAAAACTGAGATTGTATTTTCACTTTTTAATGATAATATTTGTACTTCTCGAAACTAGTATTGTGTACATTAATATACTAAAAAAAGTGGTCTTATTCAAGTGTTTTATTATTTATTTAAATTATCATGTTATTCCACAAAGTCAATGCCAAAACTTCATATAAGTATATGAATTATATATTTATGCAAGCGGGCTAAAAAAATTAATAAATGCATAAATATACTCACTTATTCTTAAACACGCAAAAAGGGTTCAAAATGAGTTTTTTTTTATAATTATTATAATTGATTGTCAAATTAGTAAGTGGATCGATTAAAGTGTTGTCTTTATTGAAAATTGAAACGTAATGAATAAAATCGTGATATAATAACGTATAAACAACGTAGTATAAATAACTTTAATGTTATTTTTTGACATCTCATCAAAGATGAAGAAGAATATGGAAGTCTGGGCATTTACGGGGCTTACGACCGTCATAGGCTGGTTTAAGTGATCACTTTACACACTTGTAACATTCACCAATTCTACCCATTATTGACAACCACACTACTCAAATTCTTGGAAGTTCTATATATATGAACCAATTTAGAAACCTTGTTCATGAATCACTAGAACTTCACTAGAGACATCTATTGGTGAGATGTAAAGAAGCTTTTCACTAAGCAGAAACTCTTATATTAGTATGTGAGATCCGAATCCTGGATTATAATAACACACATGAGAAACGCCAGAAAATACCATTTTCATTTTTATTAAGCTTATAATTTGACCAGATAATTTATTTACAAAATTTTGAGTGTGTCCAAATACTTGTTCACAAAATCTGGATTATCTCCAATTACAGGAGTTATTTTCATATTATTTTTTGACATCTGTAATGAAAATGAAATTGACAAATTATTACAGTTTTTTTTTCAGAATGTTTATGACACAGAAAAGGAAATTTATGATTATTTTTTACCGAAAAAAAAAGTAATTGTTATCTTAACTACGCTTTTATCTTTTTACTGTTACTCCATCCCAGGACCGCATACATAAAAAAATGCTTCTTACAATTTTCGGGTTGTAAAAATCTCGGTTGTATAATATTTTAAATAAATAACAAATATTTATTTATAAATCATGTATTCTTATTTTTAAGGGTTAACAAAACATGGAGCACCGTGTATAAAATATTTCACTGGCAGTCTCTGCACTTATTATTATTAATTCAATACGAATTTTGAAGGTAAGAAAGTTATTGTATAAAGGGTCGTGATTTTGACCCATTGGCAGATATTTCAATGTAAGTTTTCCCAAAATTCTATTTTATCCATGTTAAAAAATTACAACAAATAAAATGCGATCTCTAAAATTTGCAAATCTGTTGAAAATGGTAGAATAAAGATATAATTCGTTATTTATTGATGAAAAATAATATGGTTAGGATGTATTTTATTACATAAGTGAAATGAAGTTATCTAGATAGTGTTGGCACAATTAAATTCCCATGTCAAAAGCTATTTTTCATTGAAGTATGTTTTTACCTATGAAATTTAAGGACATCATGTGAAAACAAATTTTCGAATTTTATTTATATTTTTTTAATATTTAGAATGATAAAAAAATACCCACGTTCAAATGCAACGTTGTGTTTATTTTTCAAAGCAATCGGTGAAAAATAAACGAATATTTTCATTTAATTTTATCATTTTTATATTGAAATACAATAATATTTGAAAATAAAACATTATCTGAATGATAATATCATACATGTTAGATATTTTTTCGGAGATCATTAAAATATATAATTGTATATGATTGCAGCAGAAAAAATAGAAAAAGTTAACTAATTATCCGTGACAATGAAAAAAAAGGCTGAAAAAGACGCAATGTAAAAACTGTGCCCAAAGATGCCATGGCGATAGCGGTAAACACGTATTTCGATATTTTACCGAAACTGGTAGGTGTACTTTATAATAATGATTACTATGGTCCTTCGGATTTCGGATCTTCTTTTATTGATAACCTGTAATATCATATTGTGAAGTGTGGCAACACTCATTTTAATATGAAAATTAATGGTATTGGTATTATGTGATATTGGTGATTCAACCGTGCTGAGAAAAGTGACTCGAGGTACCTATACATTTACACAATATTATGGTATTACAAAGGTATTTCTGTTATGCGGAATATAAAAGTATGATTCTGCTTTAACTAGGTATTTATTTACGTTATTTAGGAATATAAAAAATACGACCGTGTTTTAATTTGCGATGAAATGGTTTGATAATTTTTTGGACATTTCGCAAGGAGTGATCCTTTTAACAACGTCATATATCAAAAATCGTCAATTTTCAGTTGTGCATGTTTTCGGAATGTAAAGAAAGTGTTCTATATCCCAGCAAAAGCGGCATATTTTTAACTTATTATTTACCCGCTACAGGACAGAATGTGTTTTTTGCATTTTAAAGAATTAAGAATTGTTTAATTTTTTTATATATATATCCTAAATATTTTTCAAATGGAGAAAAAACATACAGGTTTTACCTAAAAAGATCTGTTGCACAGTAAAAAGTTCAATAAGTGGCTTGATATTTATTTTTAATACATTTGATTATATTTTTAAACTTTAAAAACGATCTACTGAAAAATCAAGTTTTTTTTTTAATAAATATATGACGTTGTTGAAGTAATCGATAAGTAAGCGATTTCAACCTCACACTCAACCCAAATAATTCCTTATGATAAAACACATCCTAATAAAAAGGTGTCTCCTAAATAAAAGCTTTCCTATTTCAACTATAGACGTCTCCAGTAAACCCACATGTAAATTGTCATGAGATTAATGATAGTAGTGCCAACATTTTCATTAGTGTGGTTGTCAATCATGGGTAGAATGGTGAATGTTGCACGTATGAAAAGTGATCACATAACCAGGCTAAGAGTCGTTAGCCCCGTAAACAATTAGACTTCCATATTCTTTTACGTTTATTTTGAGATGTCAAAAACATAAAAATTAGTTAAAATTTCTCTCTCATTAATTATCTCATTTTCCTTCCTGCATATCACATTTTATACCATACTCTTACCCTTTTACTCCCACCCTCCCATCCTCACACACACACACACACACACACCCTCTCTTCTCTTTTTTTATTTTAATTTACAACAGTATTCGTAACATATATTATGGAATAGAAATATTTCATTGGCTTTTATCATTGTTAATGTAACTAAAAAAAATATTATGTATAAGCTATATAATTCCCAAACAAATGATAGAAAATAATAAATAAAATTAAAAAAGCGAAATTACATAATTAATGTTAATATTTTTTCGTTATATAAGCTCTCCCGTTAATTTATATGTGTAAAAGATTAATTCATAATCATCCACGCTTCAACGTAACATTATCATCGCTTCATGATAGTCAGTAATTAACGTTAAAGAGAAGGATTAATGACGAAAACTTGATTCCAAGCGATGATTTAATCTTAGATCTGATTTCTGACTTGAGAGTACCTACCAGGGTTCAAGTGTTAACTGCATAATGGAAGTTGGTTCATTTCAAATTTCAGAATAGAGAGAGTATTCTGTAGGTACCTGTTAAGATTAAAATAGCTGTTAAAATGTTATTGTTTATACCATCACACCGTTTTCAGAGAAAAAAATATTATTGGATACCATCTTCATTATAAGGTAAGTCGAATATTTTATAAAGAGATGAGATGTCAAAAAATAATATGAAAATAACTCCTATAATTGGAGATAATCCAGATTTTGTGAACAAGTATTTGGACACACTCAAAATGTTGTAAATAAACTATCTGGTCAAATTATAAACTTAAATAATAAAAATGAAAATAATATTTTCTGGCGTTTCTCATGTGTGTGATTATAATCCAGAATTCGGACCTCACATACTAATATAAGAGTTTCTGCTTGATAAAAAGCTTCTTTACATCTCACCAATAGATGTCTCTAGTAAAGTTCTAGTGATTCAAGAACAAGGTTTCTAAATTGGTTAATATATATAGAAGTTCCAAGAATTTGAGTAGTGTGGTTGTCAATAATGGATAGAATTGGTGAATGTTACACGTGTGTAAAGTGATCACTTAAACCAGCCTATGACAGTCGTCAGCCCCGTAAATGCCCAGACTTCCATATTCTTCTTCATCTTTTACTTTGTGGTAAGTCATTTTACAATGATTAAAGAAAACACTTGTTTTTTACAACTTGTTTTTTACCACTCAAGTGGTAAAAAACAAGTGTTTTTTTTAATCATTATATTTTATAAAGCTTTCGTTTTTTCTAACCCTTTTCCGCACCTTATCCATACGGCACAATTTTGTATATTATCGTATTATACATAAAATAATAAGCTTCTTTTATCGAAATGAATTATAGAAATAGTAAAATAAAATGAATTAATGAAACATTGGAAATTTTCGTTGTTTTTAAAAACATAAAACATCAGAAGCCCTTAACATTTTTATTACAATTGTAACTTAAAAATAACCGTTTGTATAACAAAACAACAACTTTATACTGATTTTCATTTTGGCTGTCACATTGTGGTAAAATCTATCCATTTTTTTTTAAATTTTACTTGGGAGATACTATTTTTTATAATCTATTGTGACCGTAAACGATACAGTATATGAAAATGATGCAGAATGCATCGAAACACGTGTCATAATAGATTTTAAAACAGTGGCATTAACCAAGTAAAACATAAATGAAAAAATAAAAATAGATTAATTTTAATTTAAGCCAAAATTGTAATGAACAATAACATTTCAGTTTCGAAATTTAATATTTAATTATTTTCGGCAATTTGAACATAAGACAGCAAATATTATACCTACCCATCTCTTGCAAAACAATGGAGATGTGATATATTACTGTACTTTCTAACTATACTTGTTTTCGCATTATGATTTATGCACAGTATTCTTCTTCCAAATTGGATGCTGAAGGAACCGATTTATATATTTTATTCAGCCATCCGTTATTCATTCACAGATAATAAACCCATTTAATCAAAGCCATGGTAGCATAAGTACCGAAATTTTTAATTATATTTTAAGAAATACAAAAAAAAACTAATAAAACACCGCGCTGTTACATCACATCTTCTTAATCGCACATTGATGATTATTTAAAAAAAATACATTAACTAATTATTTTCTTGTTCGAATGGTGATGAAAACATATTTTTCTCTCTGATGAATACTTCATAATAACTTCCGAGTAATAACTGTTAATATGTAACTGTTCTCGTGATCAAAAATTGTTTATATGAGTTTTTGAAACGTGAAAAATAAAAAATAAATCACAAACTAATCTCGAAAGTTTATAAAATGAAACAACTATATTATTTATATTCAAAGCATTTACTTTGTGGTCAAACATTTTAATTGATATTAGTAATGTTAGTAAATAACCACTCACCGACTACTTCTGTCTACCGGTTTCGAGACGTACCCGTCTCTTCGTCAGGACATACACTACAATTTAACAATCATGCGAACAACAAAACAACTATGTTTTAACCACTTTTTATTGGTACACTTTATCCAACCGGTTTCGACAAGGACCTTGTCATCATCAAGGTTTATGTACTAAATTCTAAAACATAGAAATAATCATAGTTAGATTAAAGTTAAAAGTAAAAAGTGGTTGAAACGAAATTGTTTTATTTTATAAAGTTTATAAAATGTGCCACTAAGTATCTGTGAAAAACATTCAAGAAATAATCTAGAAAAGTTCATAATAATAATTAATCAATTAATAACAGGTTTAATATTTGTAACTATTTTATTGTAAAACCTTTCTTCTGTAAATTGTTATTGTATGTAATGTGTAATTAAAAAAAAAACTTTATTGTATTAACATGTACGTATTTCGGCTCAACACAGGCCAAAATGCATATGATCAATAAAATTTTATGAAAAATGAAAAAAAAAATTATGAAATATATAAATAATATAAAACCCCTATCCGCACCCAAATGGTGCAAAGGGCATTGTCATATAAACGCAGTGTTATCTTGATCGTTTTATAC
Source organism: Brachycentrus maculatus (assembly GCF_059751285.1). NCBI lineage: Eukaryota > Metazoa > Arthropoda > Insecta > Trichoptera > Brachycentridae > Brachycentrus > Brachycentrus maculatus. The sequence continues at coordinate 157,005 of NW_028280808.1, forward strand.
ATGAAGGAAAGGTGATCAGCCCTCCGCTTCAGGTACCAGTCCATGGTAATTTTGAATAAATATTACAGTGAAAAAATCACTAATATTTATTTTACCCCCCTTGGGAATCGAACCCGGAACCTCCAGAACGGTAGCCGAGCGTGCTGACCATTACACTACGGAGGCGGACAAAAACTTGATGAAATATAAGAAAATTTATTTGGAGCCATTTTTGTAAAATACCACTTTAAGAGCGCTTTCGAATACATAAAACCTCCCTCATATTCGAACGCAATGTTGTGTAAAAAGGCCAGCATTGGCTAAGTCGCAACTTAATTTTCTCTTAATCCATGTGACATTTTAAGTAATTGATTTTTTTAAACATCGTTTTTACATTGAAAAGATAAGTTTTTCTTCGAAATAATTAAATGGTTTTGAACAAAAATCAATAACTGATACGCTAGTTGTTAAATAAAATATAATTTTTGTACAAATGGTATTTTCTAAAAAAAAAAACAAAAAATATCCAATTCACATTCGTACGTGAGTATGTGGCTCTCCGGTGGTCTGCAGTGGAATGAATACGACTTTACGAATACTGGGCTTTAAAATATCCAAATAATAAGTGAATAATCTTATTTGTGATTTTTCAGATTTCAGATTTAGAACAAACGATTAATTACATTTTCATTTATATGAATTGGTACAAAAAACATGCGTGTATTCGAATGCAATGTTGAATAAAAATAAATAATTTTAAGGGATTTTGGATTTACAACAAAAGAACATTTGCACTCAGTGATCACTTTATAATTGCACGACATTCACCATTTTACCCATGATTGCCAACCAATGTCATCATTTTTAAAATTTTAATCTCATTTTATGTGTATAATAAATAAATTATAAAAAAATTATAAATAAATTAAAAATTATGCTTGTGCAAAGGATTGTAATTGTAAGATAGTGTGAGTCTGTTACTAACGCTAGTTTTACCCACACATGCAGGTACTAATGGTGTAGTTCTACCAGGAAACCAGGAAGAGAGAGAGGTATCCGTGTTTAGTGGCTGTGCACATCCTAATCATAGGATCTGCGCATGCGCAGCGTGTTGGCCGATTTCACTTTCTACAAGCTTCTCACAGCGCTGCACTCTCGGTAATCAAAAATTCCTCAGTCGATAAATAATAATTATCATCTTAGCACATTTTTCAATAAAAACGGCAGTTATCGTAAATATCCAATAATCTGATTTTATTTGCACAAAAAATTAACTTTCACAAGAATAGCTGAGATGAGACTACCTTAAACGGAAAACGATAAGCGTTTTGTGTATTTATTAATTGTGGTCTAAAATACGTAAGATTTTAGATTATATAAACTAAAAATACGCCATAAAATAGCTGAATCTATTATTATGTTGGACCATTACCTGTGCACGATGGTACTATAAAATGTTAAAGATAAAGATAACACTGCATTTATCCAATACACTGTCTATTTTACGCATCATTCGACAAGTAATAAATGGGTTCGAGAGAAAAAGAGAACAAGAGCTGACACCACAACAAAAAAAGGCTTCTTAGAACCACCGAAATGAAAACTCTGGCACCCATTGCAGGCCTAACTCTTCGCGACAGAGTAAGGAACTCTGAAATGAGAAAAATCTGCGATGTCAAAGATGTTGTACGATGGAGAAGAGTAAGAAGACGTTTCTAGAGAAATGATGTGGGAAGAGCAAGTTAAGATCGAGTGGTGAGATAGCAGCAGACAGCAGTATAGGAGGCAACAGACCCCCAGGAAGACCACCTAAACGATGGAAAGACAGCTGGTCTTCCACCTCCCAGGAGCGGACTCCGAGATTAACAGAACATAGTCCTAACTAAAGAAGAAGAAGAAAAATATTATTATTACTACTAGTATTATTATTACATTATTCTTCAATATTTTCAGTATCTACAATAGGTAGGTATCTTAGTACCTACTCGTCCTTATTTATTTATTTCTTAAGTAAATAAATGTCTTAAGTACCTTTTTTTTAAATTACCTTCCTAGAGATTCTGAAATTTAGCTACAGCTTATGCATCACCGCTTATCATGACCCTACTAAGGATTTAAGTTAAAATTTTATAGCCCATACCGACTCGTTAGTGGATTTACTCTTTATGTCTAAAGTGACTATAATTTCATGTAATTCATGAGTGAAAATTCCAGGCAAAAACACTCGCTATCTCGCTAAAGGCATGATTTAGAGCAGTTCAATGATTCTAAGTTAGCAATGAAGATAGTTAGGTATGTATATGATTTTAGTCCTATGATTGACTTGTGCGAAAACATTGAGCTTTTATATAAAACTACTAAAATTCTTGATATTTCTAAATATATCGATCAAACTCATAATACAGTATGCGCGAATATTGTCCGCCTCCGTGGTGTAATGGTCAGCGTGTTTAGCTACCGTGCTTGAGGTCCCGGGTTCGAGTCCCAGGGGAGTGAACATAAATTTTAGTGATTTTAAACTGTAATATTTATTTAATATTACCCTGGACTGGTTCCTGAAGCGCATGAGTGATCACCTTGCCTTCATGTAAGTAATGATCAAGATAAAACTTCGTCAATTCGATGCGGTGCCCTATGCACCATTGGGTGCGGATAAGGGTTATAGTAATTAAAAAGTTAGATTTCTTAAAATTTTTCGCGTTCGGCGGAAACAGTCGCATTGTAGCAATTCAGCCACAAAAGGTCATAGTGTCATTGTTGTAGGTAAGAGGGACACGATGGCCGCTGTCTGTCGTAAGAGCGCGGAGAGTCGTTGCGGCGCGGTGTTCCTACACGGCCGATACGAGAGGGAAGACCTTATCTGAGCAACCTTTGTGTATGGACGTCCGCCCGGGGCCAGCACTGCAAGCAAATTACAACTCCGCCGCATTATAATCTGTTCTGCTAGTGCAATAGCTATTGATTTCTGTTCGATCCAGCCGATAGCGCGACCAGGGATATCGACGTGAATATCATGTATTAAATTCACATAAAAAAATATCTTTTAATAAATAACTTCACATACAAAAATTACATTTTTTTTGTTTTTATATAATTTTGATTTATTTATATATAATGATTTTGTTTTTATTTAATTTTAATTTTTTTTTATAAATTTATAATGCCATGCCATGCCTTGCCTTGCCATAATGCCATGCCTTTGTGGGATTCATTTTTATATTTTATTATTATTTTTTTGTACTTGAATTTATGTTTTGTAATGCAAAAGAATTTAAAATTAAGAAAAAAAAACACTAAAGATTTAAATATACTTTTCTGCAGCAATTTTTTTAAGGAGGGTGATATATGCGGTCTGATTAACCCTGTATTTTTAGAACCAAGATCGCGAATTTGTACGAGAACCTATTGTTTCATCAATATTATCTGTTTCTGCAATCCAACTTGTAACGTGTTACATAAAATCAACTATTTATTTTTCTCGAATACTTCTAAAAACATTATTGCCACGACTCTGGAGAAAGTAAAATGGCGATTGTATTTTGTATTACCTGTAATGTCTTCTCTCGGTAGAGTGAGAACATAGCCGATATCTCTTGGTACTCCTGGCGCGGCATCGTGTGCTGCCATTATGTTCTCTATTCATTTACTTGCGAACTATAGTCCGCCCACATTTCAGTAATACAATTGATAGGTAATAGATACATTCAACTAAATTACATTATTTTGTAAGGTGCTCTACAGCTCTAGATCAGGTGAGCTCAATTTGAACTGAACATTTTCATTGTCTTTGAAGAAACTTGATAGAAACAAACATTTTTGTGACATTTGTTTTTTATTCAATTCATTTAGATTATATGTGTCACCTACTTTCGAAATCCGCCAGATCCATGTAAGTCAATTTTCCAAAAAATGCAAAAATCACCGGATAACATTTGTGTTTAAAAAAATTGTCTATCTTTATATAAAATATTATGAAATAAAGAATATTAACATTTTTTAAGTTTTTTTTTAGTATTAAAAAAAATACAAGAGACGCAAACCGATAATGACGTCATCTTAATTTTTGACCTATCCCCGCTCTCTAATTGGCCGATATGGGTCAGGAGGCAAGTTTCATGAATATAGCAGAATTTGAAACACAACGTTGTTTTTAAGTATTTTTAGCAGGGTTTTCAAGTACATAAATATTTTAAACGATATAACCCACAATTGGCATTGCGATAAAGTATTTATTTTAAAATCTTATAAAATTGGATCTGGCGGATTTTGAAAGTAGACGACACATTTAAAATATAAGATTGTCAACACATCCCTAAAATAATATTCATAGATGAAGAAGGAGGATATGAAGATCTTTAAGTCCTGGTTTGACACTTACTTACTGCCGTAAAACGCGAAAAATAACTACTTTATTTGTTTTTCTTTTCAACAACTTGCAATAATGCAACTAAATATATTCAATTATTATGCAGCTTACTAAATACTTGGACCAGTTATTTTATTCTCAACATCGTGATTTTCCAAATACTTGTTCACTAATCTGGGTTTTTTCACCAAGGAGTTATTTTACATTTTTCGACATCTCAACATAGATGGAGAAGAATATGGAAGTCTAGGTATTTATGGGGCTTACGATCTGTCATAGTAATCAATTTGTAATGAATGTGTGGAATGGTGAATGTTTACACACGTGTAAACATTCACCATATGAACCATGATTGACATAATAAAATTGTCATTTTTAGCAGAGATCTTATTTTGAAATGTATGCAAGATAGAAGACTAGGAGACGCCTACAAACATGATTTTAAAATTATATGAAGTTAATTATTTGACCAATTATTTTAATCAATACATTTTAGGTGTGTCCAAATCTTGTTCTTAAAATCAGGGTTCTACTTTTATTGGAGTTATTTCAGCTTAACCTAACCTTAAATAATAATAAGAACTAAACCGTAAAAAAGCCTCCTAATCGAGATACCTTGACACACCTAAAATGTTGTAAAAAAGTCTAAAACAAAAAGCATGTCAACTTAAGAACTGTATATCGCTCACTCCTTCCAACAACGTCAACGATACCAAAAATCGTCAATTTTCAGTTGTGCAAGTTTTCGAAATGCCCTGAAAATGTATTATATTCCAGCAAAAGCGGCATATTTTTAACTTAATATTTACCCGCTATAGGGCAGAAAAAGCTGCTTTTGAATTTAGAAGAAAATGTTTTGTGTAAGTATTTTTTCAAATATACTAAATATTTTTCAAATGGAGAATAAACAGTCAGGTTTAACCTAAAAATATCCGTTGCACAGTAAAAATTTGAATAAGTGGCTTGATATTTATTTTTAAAACATTTTATTATATTTTTAAACTTAACTTAAAAGATATCCTGAAAAATCAAGTTTTTTGATATTTGAAGTTTTTGAAAGGAGTGAGCGATATAGCTCCACTACAGTTAAGCACTATAACATAAAAAATAACCTCCAAAATATTTCGAAGCGACAATACTATGATGATAATGATATGTCTTGATTCGGTTCAATAATATACACAGTAACAAAGCAAAATAACAAAACTTATTACTGATTGAATTATTGTTCAATACCTGTTTCTATCTGCAGAGCATAGCTCTTATAGCGCCACGTGCTATGCAGGTGATAGGAAGAAATTATATCATTTTTCCTCCCAGACAATAGGCACTACAAAACGTAATGAAATACGTCTACAAATCTTATCTGTAATTCAATTGCGCTCTTGAAGACGGATCAGTATCCGGGTGTTCGATTTTTCGAGACAGACGAATGAAACAAATCCACGTAGTAAAGAGATCGTGCAAAAAAGTCGTACTATCTGAAAGCTATAATTTCTCCACTATGCAAAGTAATTTTATCTTCTGTATTTATTCTCGAGGTTTTTTATGAAGTGTGCAGTTTGAATTGTTGTACGAAAGCCGAGAACGAAACAATGAACAATGAAGACTGATGTGAGGCATATTTCCAATAGGCGGTTCGATATTGTATTGAATTTTCTTTAGTGGTGAATCTTCGAAATAAATCCATGTGTGCGAATTATGCTATGTATATAAGATCATGGATACATACTAAAATATTATCATTATTTTGAATTAAGGTAGTAATCATAATAAAAGACAAAATTTTGAGTGTGTCCAAATAATTGTTCACAAATCTTGATTTCTCCAATTAAAAAAAGCTTCCTTTTATCTTTCCAATATATGTCTTGGTTCATGTATACTTATAGAACTTTCAAGAATTTGGGTAGTGTGGTTGTCAAGTATGGGTAAAATTGGTAAATGTTACACGTGTGTTAAGTGATCACTTAAACCAGCTTATGACGGTCATCAGCCAGTTAATGCCCAGATTTCCATATTCTTCTTCATCTTTGATGAGATGTCAAAAAAAAAGTATAAGACGATTTGAATTGATTGTTTTGTTAAAAAAATCATTTGGATGTTGGATATTTTTTGTGGTACAGGATGGAGCATATTAACAACCTACTACTACACTACTCCCATCACGCCGATTCTCTACAGGGGTAGGCAGAGAAGATGAAAAGCAATCAATATAGGCGTTTTCGATAAAATTAAGAAAGGTGTCAGACGATGGAATTAAATTAGTGAGGAAAGAAGGGTTAAACATTTTTATGAGGTGAATGTAGTTGGAAAAAGAAGTAGAGGATGACCGGGAAAGAATTGGCATTATCAAGTACTTTATATGCTTGTAAGCGGTCAAGTCAAGAGTCAGAATAATCTTCGGGTATGTATGAGATGATGAATGAACGTGAAAGAGGCGAAGATTGTTTGTGGTATTCTATTCTCTGTGCCTGCCTTTGCGGAAAACAGCGTAGTGTTTATTTAGTAAGTTAAAAATGTACTTGGTTATATTAGTACCTATATACTTTATAAAAATAAAACAACTATGTTTTAACCACTTTTTATTGGTACACTTTTTCCAATCGATTTCGACAAGAACCTTGTCATCCTCAGGGTTTATGTACTAATTCTAAAACATTGAAATACTCATAGTTAGGTTAAAGTTAATAACCCTTCTCTATCGATACCAAAAACTTCCACGCACTCCGTACACCACATGAAAATGTGATTTTAAAAATGTGCTTAAAAGAAACGAGAAAACACTCTTAAATGTTGCTTTTAGTTGAGCATTGCGAATACGTCCACTTTGGACGATCCCTGAGGATAACAAGGTTCAAGGGAAACCAGTTGGAAATAGTGTACAAATAAAAAGTAGTTAAAACAAAGTCGTTTTATTTTATAAAGTTTATAAAATGTGAAACAAAGTATCTGAGAAAAACATTCAAGAAAATATATATTTATAATCAAAGAGATAAAAAATAATTTCTATAAAACTATATCAAGTCATTTCTAATACTTTAAGCATTGCGAATGGAAACTTATTGAGCATAAAACTAGTTAAGCATAAACCTAGTAAAAAGTATAAAAAATCTCTAGTGCACGACTATGATACCAGCTTAAAAATGTCGATCCAACGAGCTATAAGCAGAAGTAACCCATAATTCTTAATTTAATACACATGTATCATAACTTAATTCTTAATTTACTCACGTAACAATATTAATAATAAATAATTATTTTAATGAAGATATAAGATTTAAAATCCAGTTATAATTAATATCTCCATTAATTGAAGAGATGCTTTATATGAAAGTTGTTACGCGTGAACCATTTTATAAAAATAAACCTAATTACATACGAAAATAAATTACTTAAATCTTGATCTTTTTAATAAATTGCTTTTTTACTCAATGGATCGAATTAGTACAATTGTAGCCGGATTATTAACTTAGTCATATTGAAACTAATCTTCATTTCACATCCGTCAGACTCAGTAGGTGTTCGTATAATAAATTTGAAAATGTAAAAATAGGTCGAGTATATTTCATTATTTTTTTACCCATTAATTATTACATGTTAACATGTCATTCTCTTTCGGTCGCTGATTTTATATGTACAACAATTTATTATTAACCAGTTGCTAGGTTTTTTGAAAATGATTGAGATTATTAAGTGGTATTGATGAAAATCAATACCACCAAATAATTTCTAGGGATGGAAAGATGCATAATGATATAATATTGTATATAAAAGGAGAGTGAATGCTAGGAACAGAGTAAAGGTGCACTGAAATCAGTTAGCAGCTAATAAAAATTCGAGTATTTATCAGCGAGAGCCAAACTGGCAAAAAGGTCCCGAATCCAATCGTAATGTATGGAAGTTGAGCATGGAGTTAGTAAAAGAACAATGTAAATGCAGTCGAAATGCGATGCTTCAGACGAATGTGCTGTAAAACGATATGTTATATGATAGATGTTCGAAATTAGGAAAGAATGCAAATCTGAACATAAGCATTATCAAGCAAATTAAGCAAATTGTGTTCAGATGTTTGGACATTTGGAACGAATGAGTGAAGAAAAGACAGCTAAGCAAATATATGAGTCGAATATTGCTGGAAATAGGAGCAGACGAAAACCAAGGTTAACTTGGCACGATCAAGTATTTCAAATGCCTGAAAGTGGTTATACTAAGAGTGGGAATAATCAAGGGGGTGTGCATGAAGATATCCATGAATCAAGTCGCGAAAATGGTTTGCAAAGACAGAATGGTGTGGCAGTCTATTCTCTCTACCTACCCCTGCGGGTAAATAGCGTGATGTGAAATCAGACAAATAAATGTCAGGTCGAAAGCCCTAGGATGCTCAGACCTCCATCTTCTTTCATATAAATCGTTATATGTTTCCTTCGAGACAGCTATAATATTTTCTGTTCTACCGATTGAGATTCTTGTTGAAGACTCTAGGTCACATTGTGGTAGTATTTATCCATTTTTTTTTAAGTTTTACTTGGTAAATACCACTATTTTAGTAAACTAAATATACAGTGGTATTTAATTTAGTATATTTAAAGCATTGTTAATTTGTGGCATGGTAATATAACACTCTCCTTATCATTCATCGTTCACTTTGTATAATACCACTTAAATAAATACTAATCCGTGACCGGTTCCGGAATAATCATTCCATCATCAGGTCATTAAAATAAAAATACAACGGTGTGACATATCGCTCACTCCGTTCAAGAACGTCATCAATCAAAAATCGTCAATTTTCAGTTGTGCATGGTTTTCGGAATGCCCAGAAAATGTACTATATCCCAGCAAAAGTGGCATATTTTAAACTTAATATTTACCCGCTACAGGGCAGGAAGTGTTGTTTTTGCATTTTGAAGAAAAGGAATGTTTTAATTATTTTTTTAAATATACTAAATATTTTTCAAATGGAGAAAAAACCTTCAGGTTTTACTTAAAAAGATCCGTTGCACAGTAAAAAGTTCAATAACTAGCTTGATATTTATTTTTAAAACATTGTATTATATTTTTAAACTTTAAAAACGTTCTCCTGAAAAATCAAGTTTTTTGATTTATGACGTTCTTGAAAGGAGTGGGCGATATATATATTTTTTTAAAGAGAGTAACTATTAAACTTTGTTTTAATAGTGGTATTAACCAAGTAAAACTTAAATTCTGTTATAAAGGCTGTCTACCTACTTCACAAAATGAAATTACAAAATACTCACTTAAATGAACTCGTCCATTTCGGTGGTATTTTTTTGCTGTTGCCACAGTGGCGGGGCGTGTTTTGCCTCGTAATTTTATTAATTATTTCGTAATACCAGACCTTACATTAAATAATTCTTGCTCGATTTACACTCGGGTATGATTTATTATAATACCTCGTTCTGACACATTAACGGGTTGCATCGGTACTTGATTAACAATTAAACCAAACCGTTTCTTTAATTCAATTATACCAAAAAAATTGCAAAAAGTGTTGTTTAAATTATTTCGTTATTTATATGCACGAGGTTGTCTATTATTATTATTTTATTTGTGCGAATATTTCAATAGTAATTTTTCAATCACGAATTTATTCAGGAAATGCTATAGCGTGATTTGTGCAAAATAAGATGTTACATGTATCCATTTAACTAATAACTATCATGTACGCAAAAAATATATGGGAAAAAAAGTTAGATTTGTATTTTATTTATTACACAATATTACATGTTTTTGTATCGTGTTCAGAGATGGGCAGGGATTTTATACGGAAGTTAATACTTTATCTACGTAGTGAGGATAACTTTAACTATAGTCCCATTCAGTAAAAGAAAGAAATAATAATATTCATTCTATCTGACACTGGATTAGGTAAATGGTAAGTCTCAAGAGGAGACATCTTTGATATAAAAACAAATACTCATTTGAAGAAATTTTGGTTATCTTAATTTTCTGGCAAAAATGTTCGGAAGTCATAATCAGACAAAGTCTTGTCTTGGAGTGCATTTTAAGAAAACATTTTTTCTGACACTGGATTTTCTACCCTTCAGATGACGAAATATTAAGACACACATAAAAATTGTAATATTCTAGTATTGTATTGATATTTCTTAGGATTTAATGTAATATAACAGCAGCTATATAAAATTTTATTCTATTTGACCAGTGACTAGGTTTCAATACTTCCAACATATATCAGAATTGAAGTAATTAATTAAATTATTATTACATCAATTGGTCAAATAGTAGAAGTATCTGAAATTGAAATTTTATTTCAGGCTCTCTTTTCTAAGAAATATTTTAATTAATTCAAAAATAATCTCACATAAATCCAATTGGAGAAAGCTAAATATTTCACAAATTTTCAGTTGATGGCAGCACCATCTGCTGAAAATTCTAATAACATTACTTAAATTTCGGCGTGTTGTATTAATGCTTTAATTTAGAATATCAACTGCACGTAGAACGGTAAATGTTACACCGTGTACAAAGTGATCACTTAAATCAGAAAATGACATGTCGTAAGTCCTTTAAATACTCCATATTGCCACCTTAAATAGACCACTTCATCTTTGATGAGATATCAATCAAAATCGTGACGTAAATAACTAATTTTTGAACAAAAATATATACTTTTTAAAAATAGTGTACATATTATCGTATTCATCCAAACAAATTAATATTCCACCAATAGGTCCAAATCTCAGTACTGATCACCTTACTCCAATTTTAAATATAGCTAAAAATCAAGAAAATACCATATGCGGTTCCAAATGCACCATCTGGGTGAGAATAAGGTTCAAAAAGGTACCAAAATCCATTCGAATGACTTTTCCTGGTAGGTTAGTGGTTTATTAGTGGTTTAACCTATTAAATGCGGTCGTGGTTTGTTGGCTTTGTAAACTACATTGTGTTTAGTTTCCTCAGCAGAGGTTAACAGCGTCATGGCGTGATGCCGCCGTAGGTTTTAATTGAATCTTTAACACCACATTAAGCAGAGACGTGCACTCATTAAAAATACTATTCTCTAGATCAAGGGTGGCCAACCCGCGGCCCGCGGGCCGCATGCGGTCCGCCGGGTGTCTACGTGCGGCCCGCGAAGCAAATCGCACATTTTTTCCTTTAGTTTACACAAAACCACTAAAAGAACTGAGAAGTTTTCAAAACAGGTGGACTATAAACGATTTTTTGTGGAATTTAAAACAAAGGCAACATGCCTGATTTGCGATGATTCTGTTTCTATCTTGAAAAAGTATAACATTAAACGGCATTACGAGGCTAAACATGCAAATACGTTTGAAAAGTACCTAATAAAAATGTTTATATAAAAATGGCCACTTATGCTCTAGATCATAGTGGCATTATTTATCAAAATAGGCTATGGTTATCATTGGACAACATAAAAAGTTTAAAAAAAAAAATTCTCAGTGCGTATATTCTAGTTAATTAAATGCTTACTACAGTAATAATAGAAGGTTATTTAATTTAATTTATTTTTTAATAAAAACACAAGGCAAAAATAAACAAAGAATTTTGTATTTTTACCTGTTAGCTAGAGCAAACATATGTAAATAGTTCTCGAAACAAGTCGTGTTAACGTTAATCAACTCATTAAGTGGTCATATACAAGTATTTTATTTGTAAAATAAAATTAAAATGTTTTTTTCAACAAAAACATGATTAATCAATAATTAAAAGTATTTGTATATTATTTGTATAAATAAAAGTTTTTATAAAAGTAATTTCAAGAAATGAAAGTAATAAAAATTCCACATCCCCACCCCTCTCACTCCAAACCTAACTTAATTCCTTAATCTCGCCCACTCATCTAACTATGAATATTTTAATGTTTCGGAATTAGTACATGTTAAACCCCTGATGATGACAAGGTTCTTGTTGAAACCGGTTGGAGAAATAATGTACCAATAAGTAATGTACCAAAAAGTGGTTAAAAACAAAGTTTATAAAATGTGCCACAAAGTATCTGCGAAAAACATTCAAAAAAATAAAAAAATCTAACTAACTAACCATCACGCCGCTTCCCCGCAGGGGTAGGCAGAGAGAATCGAACGCCACACCACTGTGTCTTTGTAAACATTCTTAGCCTCTTCTACATTCATGCGTCTCCTCATACATACTCGACGATTATTACGACTCCTGACCGGTCGCTCTCAAGTATTTGACATACCTGATTGTGCCAAGTTTTCCTCGGTCTTCCTCTGCTTCTTTTTCCAACTACATTCGCTTCATAAATTTGTTTAACCATTCTTCACTCACTCATACGTTCCACATGTCCAAACCATCTCAACACACCTTTCTTAATTTTATCAATAATGCTTATCTCAGCCTTGCATTATTTCCTTATTTCATCATTCGAACATCTATCAAACATCGTTTTGCCATACATATAATACATAAAGTAAATGTATTACATATTTGTTAAAAAACTATTACTAATAACACCAGGCAAAGAAATGGCGTGTTTTTTTCCGTTCCCATAAGGTATCCATCTCCTAAGTAGAAAAGTACAGCTAGTTTTGAGATAGTTTTGATTAATTTTCAATTTCTTTTTATTTTCAGTTCGCTCCGCCGATTCCCATCACGATGATACTATTCGCTCTATCCATCAATAATATATGTTGAATTCAACCGTTACAAAATATTCTCATAAGACTTTCATCTGGTAGGTTGTTAGTAAAAGAAACTATGTAGACATCCACATAAAAATCGCTAGCATTTTACGTGTTGTATTTTTTCTCAAACAAAAAATATTAGGTAATAGATTTACGTAAATACATAGTATGAAGAACTACAAAATATAATTAATTTATAGAATACAAATTATTATTACTTTGAATCTTCCTATTTTTTGAACAGTTAATTGTATAACTAGTCATCAAATAACATTCACAGTCACAAAAAACAAGTGTTTTCTTTAATATTAATAAAACATTATTAATTTACAATTCTAAACAATTACAAATAAAAAAGTTTAATCTGTTTTAAGACTTATTCAAAATTTACAACATTTTGAGTGTGTCCAAATACTTGTTCACAAAATCTGGATTATCTCCAATTACAGGAGTTATTTTCATATTATTTTTGACATCTCATCAAAGATGAAGAAGAATATGGATGTAAATGCTCAGACTTCCATATTTTTCTTCATCTTTAGTGAGATCAAAAATAGTATTATTGTTAATTGATTGAATTCATTGTTTAACGACAATTAATTCTTCTTCTTCTTACATGCATATATAAGCCTCGTGAACTTTTCTAATTTCATCCTTATTTTACCAACTCCACGCTACAATTTTTATGCATTAGGGTTGGTCCCCTGACTCCATTGTGTACTGTTAGTTTGGCTTTTGCTGATAGGTTTGAACAGCAATTAACTTTAAAAAATATTATTGATTTGGCGCTTATTATTGTAGAACTCCATTTTAGTTTGTGTATTAATTTTTTAATCTAACACAGATTTTTGAGTCTACTTAGTTGTATTTTATTAAAAAAAGACATACAAAATAATATTGTGACAATAGTTTCGCCTTCTAATGGCATTCGTTTGAAAATGCCACAACTAGGCGAAACAATTGTCACAATATTAATTTTATGTGTTTTTTTAAATAAAATACAACTTAGTTGACTCAAAAAATCTGCGTTTGATTAAAAAATTAATACATAAATTCAAAAAACATCTTGAGATTTTTGTTAAAAAAATATGTATTTTTTTGTTTTTGTTTTCAGATACTCGCTTTGAATGTTCAAAAAAGAATATTAATTATAAATTAAAGGTGTGGTCCTTTTTTCTCTGACAACCACACGCTTATCAGATGCAAATCCGCGTGAAGAAGCTTTAATTTCGTTTAAATCGAGATCTGATAAGAGTTTGAGATATATGTATTTGAATACCGTAGCATTGGGTAGCTAGTAAGTAAAAAACTAATCCGTGGGAAGAAATAGAACTACCTATTTATTAATTTAGATTACGGATCAATAATAATTTTTACAAATAAAAGAGTTTCTACATTTTTTTCAAATTTATATTTTTGACAATATTACTTTTAAAAACTAAGACTATTTTTAATGATTATTTTTTGAAATATTTATTTTAAGTAAATTACACACAAAAAAACAAAATATACTTATATTAAATACTTTTTTACATCATAATAACACATTTTTTCATTATTTTTATAAAACCCATCATGCACTGGATTTCTTACCCTATGGATTATACATATATCAAAATATTTTTGATATATCTGGGTGTTTTAGCTGAGATTACGAAAAAATACGGAAGTCTCAGTATTCCAGGGTTTACGTCTTGCCTGGCTTTGTCTTTAAGTGATCATTTTATGCACTTGTGTAACGTTTATATTTATATACATTTATATGTATATATCGTTATATTAACCAGAGGGTAAAATATCCATTGTCTGATTAAAAAATGAATATTATTTTAAATAATAATAATCAACTGGTAAAATTAGAAGTATCTAAAATCATTTGAAGTGGCTCTCTCTTAAAAATATACATGTGAAATCAATCTGAATGAATCACACATATTACACTATCCTAATCATTTATCGTTCATTTTGTGTAATATCACTAAAAATTCTACTTTATGAAATGTATTTAAGTGATTCTCCTACTAAATATATGTGCGATCATTTTATACATCAAAAGCATTGTTACCTTTTTCGTATGGTAATATAACATCTTCTTTTCATTCATAGTTCACTTTATATAGTACCACTTAAAAACACTACTTCATGACTTGTTTTTAAGTGGTATTACATAATGTGAACGATGAATGATAAGAAGAGTGTTATATTACCATAACACAATATTAACAATGCTTTTACTATAGAAAATATTCTCATATGTGTAAAAGGAGAAAATTGTGCACGTGTACTTTATAAATTCTTAACTAATGGTAAACCCATTTATCATAATCACAACTTATATACATATAAAAGAAAACTTAAAAATATTAATAAATATCATTAATTCATATTAGTAAAGAACACAAATCATATTTAACACATTATATGAAAACGTACGTAGAACAACAAGATCCAAAACACAGATACACATAAAAAATTAATGTTTATGAAATATGTGATTAAAAAAAACCGTATGAAAAACTTGTGATTAAATTTGAAGCTAAATTTTAAGTTTATGCTTTAAGAATTCAAGAATTCAACGTTCACTTTGTGAACGATGAATGATTTTGAGAGTTTAATCCTTTGCTTACGTCATCTGTATCCATTAATCTTATTCCTTTCTTATATCCAAGAATCCGAACTGATCAATTTACTTTATATTATTAACGATAAAGTTAACACCGCGTCAATCGGAAGCGGTGCTCTATCCACCGTTGGATGCAGCCGAATAATATATTTCGCAACACGAATTTCTTGGTACACAAACAATAACCGGAAATTCCTCGAGAGTCTGAGTAGATAATATTATTATTACACTTTAAGTTTTAATCAATTTCTTTCACGGACTAAACTCTATTCATCTACAACCTACAGTCCAGTTTCGTGAAATACAAAAATATTTGTCAAGTTTTTAAAAATAATGATAAATATTTAAAAAAAGAAAAATAATTGCATAATTAGACTATATTTCTACATTTTGACATCTCAACAATGATTAAGTAGAATATGACAGTCTAGGTTTTACAAAGCTTATGACCTATCATAGCTTAGATAGGTGATTACTTTACACATACTAATGTAACATTCACCAATATATATGTATGATTTATATAATTGTAATTGAATTTCAGTAGTGTTGTTGTCAATCATGGGTGGATTGGTGAATGTTACGCATGTGTAAAGTAATCACTTTATAGGTCATAAGTCCTGTAAATACCCAGACCTCTATATTTTTCTTCACTTATGTTGACATGTCAAAAATAACAACTTTATAACTTTTTCCACTTTTTTTATTGTAGGCATAAAATGTTCGATCTTCAATTAAGAGAATGACTAAAGTGTACAGTTGACCTAATGAGGAAATGGCTATTCCGAAACTGGCAGTCGTGAAATCGTGTTTGAAGTGGTATTGGCCATTGGCCATTGGCCATTAACCTTGGCTATTCTCCAGCCCATGGGGATCAAGAGGAAGGCATTTTAATTTGTCGTCTCATCTTTTCCCCGCCCCAGACTCGACGGCCCGTGACCGATTGACGACGTTTTAATACATTTATTTTTTGTATATCATTATCATCACCATCCTATCATTATTATTATTATTATCCATGTCTTTATAAGCGCCCTTGAGGTAGTACTTTACGAAAATGGCGCTATGTAAATTATCCAAATGAATGATATTGAGAGTGTTTAATTAATAAATAAACTTGATAAAATAATATCTGATTGCATGATTGCTGTGAATGAGGTTAAGCCGCGAATTCGTGTGTTATGGATTATTAATTTCGAATCCTGTTGGAAAGGCGTTGACATTTTCGTGTGAAATAAAGTAACCATAAAGGTTTCTGTGTGACGTCCTCGGTATCGTTTTAAAGGTAGCATTAATCTCTAGTGTATATCTTTAATGTAGTTCCATTACTCGCTGATTGACATATTAACAGTCACAAATACTGAGAAGCTTTTATTTGGAAATCTTGATGTATCCAATGGTCGAATGAACATAATGATATTAAACCCAGAATCATCATGAGTCAATAAGAAAATTTACATATTGTGATTCAATATTTTCTATCTTACCATATGCGCATATGTTTTAAAAAATATATATATAATGTCACCTAGTATTGCAATAGATAAATATTTGATCTTTTCGAGACCTTTTTCATTTTCTTTTTTTCAATTAATACCTCTTTTATGTATATTAATTACTAACCTACATATCGCTCATTCCTTTCAACAACGTCATATATCAAAAAAACTTGATTTTTCAGGAGATCGTTTTTAAAGTTTAAGAATGTAATAAAATGTATTAAAAATAAATATCAAGCCACTTATTGATCTTTTTAGGTAAAACTTGAAGGTTTTTCTCCATTTGGAAAATATTTAGTTTATTTCATAAAATAATTAAACAATACCTCAAAATGCAAAATCAACACTTTCTGCCCTGTAGCGGGTAAATATGAAGTTAAAAATATGCCGCTTTTGCTGGGATATAGTACATTTTCTGGGTATTCCGAAAAAGTGCACAACTGAAAATTGACGATTTTTGATATATGACGTTGTTAAAAGGAATGACCGATATAGACTTCCACATACAGAATATTCAACAAACTACAATTCATGACAGTAAAACATATATAACTACAATATATGCTAAAATCTTCCTTACATATGCATTTAAGAATTACTCTCATATAACGCAAGAAAGCACCTCCCAGTAAATCACACAAACCATATTTATATTACTACCAGATCCAAACACATAAACCTTCCACATATTTCTTTTGGTCAAAATTACTTTTATTATTATGCAATTAAGTTGTACAGCATGCTTCCACTATCCATAAAGTCATTAAAAAAGTA
Organism: Brachycentrus maculatus; assembly: GCF_059751285.1. Lineage (NCBI taxonomy): Eukaryota > Metazoa > Arthropoda > Insecta > Trichoptera > Brachycentridae > Brachycentrus > Brachycentrus maculatus. The sequence goes on from NW_028280808.1 coordinate 174,897, forward strand.
TTAAAGACTTATTTATAAACAGATAATGAAAATAGATAGATCTAAAAATATCAAACATCATTAGGCTATGGTCGTGTTTGATTGCATATCATAAACATTTTTATTTTCTACTTTGTATATTAAAAGCATTGTTTACTTTATGGTATTGTGATATAACACTCTCCTTATCATTCATTCAAGTGAACGGTGAATGATAATGAGAGTGTTAATTATATTTTCATATAGTTTTAAAAATAAGTATTGTAAAATGTGTCCTTAGCACGGGAAGACACAGTGAGAGACCATTTTTGTTATTTGTTATTTGTATTTATGTTTATGATAAAAAAAATCAATAAATGCTAATTAACTATATAACAATGAAACACTTGAATATACTACATAAATTGGTTTTATTTATATATACAACTAGTTTCGAAAACTTACATATGTTTTCGAAACTAGTCGTATAAATAAATAAAACTCATTGTGGTGTATTCAAGTGATTAATTTTTAAAAAAATAATCAAAATGTCATTCCACAAAGTTAATGCCGAATCAATAAATAATATAACTATATTACGATCATGCCGCTAACCTGTAAGAGTGAGCCGAGAAATTAGAACGCCACACCTCTTGATTCGCAAACAGTCTTCGCCGCTTCCACATTCATGCATCTCCGCATACATACCCACCGATTATTCCGACTCCTGGCCGGACCGCATTCAAGTGTTGGAAAAGGCGATGATTTTTTGCTAGTTCAGTAAGTTATTAATAAATTATGCTTATACATGATCTAGTGCGTATTATGAGATATTATGACACATAAAATATATCTTAGAGTGGCCTTGAAGACTCGATGCATACATGACTGCTTGCTTTGTCACAAGATATAATACTGATCACAATTTTTGAGATTATAAAAAGTGGAAGTCTATTAAGATTAAGAATATGACTCAAGTAATGGCCGATCATGGGAATTTTAGCGTGACTGAAAGTAATAACCCGGCCTGAATAAATTAGTCATCGAAGGTGCTATATCAAACCTTGTACAATGTAAGGCTTACCCATAAATACAAAGCAAACTGAGTAACTGGTTTACTTAGCAATTATGATAGAAACTTTGCTTTGCCATAAACTGAGAACTGCATTTTCCTAACTAACACTTACGCCGCTTCCCCGCAGGGAAAGGCAGAGAGAATAGAACGCCACACAACTCTGTCTTTGCAAACATTCTTCGCCTCTTCCACCTTCATGCATCTCCTCATACATACCCGCCGATTATTACGACTCTTAACTTGACCGCATCCAAGTATTTGGCATATCTGATCGTGCCTGTATCTGAAGTTTTTCAAGATCCTCCTCTGCTCCTTTTTCCAATTACATTCGCCTCATCATTTTTTTACAGTTCTTTCCTCACTCATTCGTTCTATATACATGTCCAAACCCTCTCAGCACACCTTTCTTAATTTTATCGATTATGCTTATCTCAGCTTTGACCTGTGCTTTCCTGCTGTCATCAGCTCACTTTATTGTACGTCATATAATAATAATATAATAATAATTTTATTACATGTTATAAAATGCATTAAACATATGAAACTTCATCACCTCAAGGTTTAAAACAAAGAAGAGTTTAATAAATTTAAATATATTTAAGTGTTCGTAACCTGAGCTAACCTGCTGTCATCTGTGCATTTACCAACGGAACCTGTAATTCCATCTCACCGATCAGTCAATTATTGAATAATAAGCACTAGAGCTAATAATGAAAAGAGGCATTGTCTGAAGCGTTCACAAAATTGGAGACACGACCAAAAATGTCCAATTATTGCGCCTGAGTAGTGGATAATACCTGATAGTTTACCACATTCCGTCGCCGAGGCATGATGTTATCGCTCACAGCTACATCTATTGCAGAGTCGGTAAATTAAAAACAAATAACCTAATTCCATTATTAGGCAATATTGAATCCCAACAAACAGATTCTGTATGATTAATATTTTAAGCATTAACTTTGTGAGCGGTCATTTTTACGAAATAGTAATTTTTGGCCTGACCTATTTTTGCCAAACATTTTAAGTGCATGTCAATGTTTGGTCTTTAGGGCATGTTGGTCTGCGGTCCTTAGTGCATATCGCTCACTCCTTTCAAGAACGTCATAAATCAAAAAACTTGATTTTTCAGGAGAACGTTTTTAAAGTTAAAAAATATAATTCAATGTATTAGAAATAAATATCAAGCCACTCACTGAACTTTTTACTGTGCAACAGATCTTTTTAGGTAAAACCTGAAGGTTTTTTCTCCATTTGAAAAATAATTTGAATATTTAAAAAAATAATTAAACAATACCTTTTCTTCCAAATGCAAAAAAAAACACTTCTGCCATGTTAAGTTAAAAATATGCATCTTTTGCAGGGTCATTGTACATTTTATGGGCGCTCCAAAAACATGCACAACTAAAAATTGTCGATTTTCAATTTATGACGTTCTTGAAAGGAGTGAGCGATATAGGATCTAGGGTTAAAACAATGTTTCAATTACGCGTTAGGTTCTTAATTAAAAGGGGGATAAAGATTTGATTGACAATTCAGCCTTAATTAAGAAATAAGCTGTGAAATATGTTTGCTTATCTATACTTAAAATTAGTAAGCAGAAACCTTTCTTATTTAATTTTATTCACATGTTATTTACTTATTTTTTAACCGTTGCTACTCATACGTTTTAATGAAAAAAAATTCATTAACGAGATGATTATTGTTTTTTAAGTGGAAAGGAGTAAAAATTAAAAAAAATACGAAATAATACACATTAACGTAATTTTAAGTTATCTGGTTTTAACGTTATTTTTTAATATTGTTTTACTTTTTATACTAGTTCTCTGCTATGATTTCTAGTTCCCGTAACGAGAAAGATTCTTTGGGCGTAAATGAATAATAATTTAAGACAGTAATTAATTTCCTATGGCGAATGATGCTCTTAGCCGATATTTATCTTGGTTTATTGCATATAAATAAACGTATGGAGGAGAACTCTGCGGGATTTATCTTCAAACCAATAACAATTAATTTATCAAACACTTCGTTATCTCGTGAGAAGCTTTACGTATAAGTCTTACATGCATTTAAAAATAAAATTTCACCGATATTTCATACATAAATAGAACAATTTAATTCACGACATTTTGAGTGTGTCTAAATACTTTTGAATACTTTTGAATGAGTGACTTCACAAATCTGGAATTTTCTCACTTAGGACCCATTTTCATACTGACATCTCAATAAAGATGAAGAAGAATATAAATGTTGCCGCTTTTATTGGGTTTAAGTGTGTGTTAAACATTATACACGTGTGGCATTCACCATTCTACCCATGATTGACAACCACACTTTTAAATTTTGGAAGTAATATTTAACCTTTAATTGACACCTTTTTCCACATGCTAGTTCTCGGTACCATCTATGGTAGAGTTGAGCATTTTTTTGTTAATTGTAGTGTGGAAGGGTGTTTTTCAATCCTGGGTGGAATGGTGAATTTAACACGTGACTGAAGTGATCACTTGAACAAGTCAATGATAGGTTTGACTTCTTCATCTTCTTCTTTTGCTTGGTATTGGCCTTGTAGCCTGTTTTTAAGAGGGATGAGACTCCTGCGATGTTAATTCCCAGCTGTTTATCCATCTCTTTGGTGGTCTGCCCGGAAGTCGCTTTCCTTGGGATTGGCCGAGTAGTGTTATGTGGGTTCTAAGGCCTGTAAATGCCTGCACTTCAATATTCTTCTCGATCTATGTCAAAATTTCAATATGATTAACTGCAAAGTTGACAAACCCGGATTTGTGAAGAAAGATTTGGAAACATTAAAATATTGTAAGAAAAAAAAAACAATCATTAATTTTTTTTTTTAATTAATCAACTTTGTTGTAACCACTTTTTATTATTAGTACACCTTAACCTACCGGTTTCTATAAGAACCTTGTCATCATCAGGGTTTATTAAATTCTAAAACATTGAAAACATTACTTTATTGAGTATTTTAATGTTTTAGAATTTAATAAACCCTGATGATGACAAAGTTCTTATAGAAACCGGTAGGTTAAAGTGTACTAATAATAAAAGAGTGGTTAAAACAAAGTGGTTTAATTTAATAAAATTCATAAAATGTGCCACAAAGTATTTGCGAAAAACATTCATGAAATCATTTATTTATTTTGAATTATGTATCTAACGTATTGCCTGATTGAATCATTTATTTAATAAATTAAGAATTTGAAGAGAAACTTTGTAAAAAGGTACAGATTTCAAATTAAAAAGCCTAAGTAAATAACAACTATGTATATCAAAAAGAGTCATTACTTCGGTTTATTTAATCGATCATTTAAAGTTTATCACATCAATCAGTGCACAAATTTGATTGCAAATTGTATTGTATTGTAGCTTCTAATATATTTGGCATTTTGATTTTAAAAACTTTAATTGTAAAGAAATATTATACAAACAGAGAAAAAGTATTGAATACCATCCTAATTGGCTAGCTAAAAAATAACAGTAACACAATAGGTACATCTTAAAAATAGATTTCTAAAATTATATATTGAAATTAAAATGTTAATTCTTAAAATTAATTGATATGTTTTATTGTAGATAAATGTGTTAATGCATGTTTATAAAAAATCTATTGTCTTATAGATTATGGGTCAAGAGCGTTAACCTCTCAGAATCACTTAGATGTATGAAATACAGTAAATACTTAATTGAAAAAAAACATGTATTTCAATATGTTACGGTCTTTTGATAACTTCCAGACAAGAAATAAAATAATAGGAAAAAAAACATGAAACATGAAAAATAGAAATGGATTTTTTATTTACATTTAATGTTGATTGAGCGATTACTTATAAAAAAGAGGTTTAAATGTTTAACGTTATTTTTAAATATAGAAATGCTAATGTTGATTTATATTAAAACAAACAAAAAATATTTAATTTATTGTTTCGGCATTAACTTTGTGGTAAGACATGTTACAATGATTAAAGAAAACACTTCGTTTTTTACCACTTGAGTTTTATTATAGACTACATGTTTCAGAAGTTAAACTTCCATCATTCATTAGTTATTATACAGACCTGAATGATGGAAGTTTATCTTCTGAAACATGTAGTCTATAATAAAACTCAAGTGGTAAAAAACGAAGTGTTTTCTTTAATCATTGTAATAAATATTTACATTAACAATTCAAGCCTTAAGTAACGTATAAGTTTTTATTTACGGTATTTTTTTACTTCCCAACATTTTGAGTGTGTTTTGTTCACGAATTTTGGTTTTTTCCATTAAGAGTCATTTTATCATTTTTTTTGACACCTCAACATACATAAAGAAGAATATGGATGTCTGGATATTTACAGGTCTTATGACCTGTCATAGGTTGGTTAAGTGATCACTTTACACACGTGTAACATTCACCATTCCAGCCATGATTAACAAACACACTACTCAAAATTTCGGAAATCCTACACATCCCATGTAAATACTCAGACTTCCGTATTTTACGATTTTAAGTTAAATATAAAATAAATAAATAAAGTTTTATATTTTAATTTAAATATAGTTATTTACTTTAAGTTCGGTTAATTTTTCAAACATTGCGGAATACACCGAAAGTGTGTCATATTAGATATTTTAAAAAGTGGTATTTACCATGTAAAACTCAAATAAAAATTGATAGATACTAAAACAAAGTGACTGCCGAAACAAATAAGATTTTTTTACTGAAATATTTATTTAGCGGCTGTACAAAACACTTAAGTATTTTTTTACATACTTATATTGAGTATATGTTTCTTGTCGTGTAGTATCAATTTTAGAAGCCACGTCTATAATTTACATATGCACATATAACGAAAATCGTTTATATTTCTACTAACATATAAAAAATGTTATTATTACATTCAATATTCTTGAACTCTAAGTTCAAAACTATTTAATATAGTAATATAAATACCATTTATTATTTTTTATGTGTGAAATAATTATATAATTAAGTTACCTATTTCCTGCTGTCTGCTTTTCAAATTCTGTGCATACATGTATTTTATTTTTGCACGATTTTTTATGCGTGACTACGGGCCCTCATAGACGCCGTAATCATTAAGTACGATTTTTTTGCATTATAACGAGGAGCAGAAATTTCAGAAACATATTTGAAATTCACATGGTTACATATCACTCACTCCTTTCAACAACGTCATATTTCAAAAAACTAGATTTTGAGGATATCGTTTTTAAAGTTCAAAAATATAATGCAATGTATTAAAAATAAATATGAAGCCAGTTATTGAACTTTTTACTTTGCAACAGATCTTTTTAGGTAAAACCTGAATATTTTTTCTCCATTTGAAAAATATTTCATATAATTAAAAAAAAAAACCTTTTCTTCAATATGCAAAAACAACACTTTTTGTCCTGAAGCGGGTAAATATTATGTTAAAAATATGCCACTTTTGCTGGGATATAGTACATTTTCTGGGCATTCCGAAAACATGCACAACTGAAAATTGACAATTTTTGATATATGACGTTGTTGAAAGGAGTGAGCGATATATCTTAATACAAGAACCTACTCTGCTCCTCTCCAAAAATAAAATTAGCTTATTTGCTTTGAAAGGGACTTACACTCATTGATTATTGTTTATGAATGATTTTTTTTATTAAATGTTTTATGTGTTTGTGTTTTTTTTTCTATCAACACATGTAAAAGGTGTTTAATACAATTTTTTTTTATATCATATATGTACATCAGAAGACAGACCTCCATTTTTTCATACCTTCTATTTTTTATATCTGCAGGAAGATTGTTGAAATATTTGGTTCCCAAATATCTGAAGTTTTGTTGGAATATTTTGGTATTGCATTTTGCTATTGTAAAATCGTTTTTCATTTAGATTCAAATTATTATAACCCTTCAATAGTAGTAGAATTTCTGTTTTCTGAAAACGATTTCTACATTAAGGACTTGGAATGTGTAAATCAATAATTTTGTTGGATGAGTTAAATAAAAGACGTTAATGATTGTTTTCTGAACTATTTTTAAAAAGGTTCAAAGAGTTGTTGTATGTTCTCTCCGATCCGAAAATGCCATACTGTAGTATTGAGTGAACAGTGGCATAGCACACTCGTTTCAAGTTATCTATTACTAAAATGCTTCTTAGTCTCATTAATTGGTATTTGTATATGTAAATTGTATCATATTGTTTATCTTGTATCATTATTGTGCGAGTATATTGTAAATCTTGTACCATTAAATCTCATAAAAAAACGAAAAGTTTCGTGACTTACTTTTGAGAATTCCATACGATAAACATTTATATGTATAATATTTAAGTACAAGTACCGGTTTTACATAGGTCGAATTGCACAATTTTTATAATAACTCAATTATATACCTGTTATCTTAATAATGAACACATTTTGTTTATATTCTATTTGCATACACTTACGCAAATCAATAAAAGAAATAGTTCTTGAACGTTAAATTCTTGTTTATCAATTATTTGCCTTTTTTCAATACAACTTCCATTCAAATTTATATTGATTAAAGAAAATACTTATTTTATACCACTTGAGTTTTATTAAAGACTACATGTTTCAGAAGTTATGTTTGTTTAAGAAGTTCGTTAAAGTTACTATACAGACCTGAATGATGGAAGTTTAACTTCTGAAACATGTAGTCTTTAATAAAACTCAAGTGGTATAAAACAAGTGTTTTCTTTAATCATTGTAACACAAAGTTAATGCCGAAACAATAAATAAAATACAAATTTATATTCGTAATCATAATAATAATGGTGAATTTACAAAGCACCATTTGCGTAAATATCGGTTACATTGTAATAATTTTAAAGAAGAAAAAATGATTTTCTCATTATTATTTTACGAGATATTGGAGAATGCAATCGCAAATTTGAAACCAGGATACACTGAGTTCTAAGCCAACACTTGTTTCTAAGTATAAGTGAGTAATTTCTAAAAATATAACACACAATTGAGTTTGTACATTTTGCAATGCCACGTCTCATTTATCAATAATTATTACATACCGACTGCGTTTACAAGAATTTGACCCAAATGACCCGTGGTCTTTGATTGGCTACGCGCTAATCGCACATATCAAGAACCAAACTGCAGCAGATTACCTGAGCGAGATTTATTAAATTAACGATGTATCATCAGCTTCGAGTGTAAAGAAGCACCGTTATAATGGCTGATGGCTGATGGCTGAACTCGTAATTGAGAAAGGTTATGAAATGTAACGTAAACTATGTTAGGTTTCAAACATCATCAAGCCTGAGTGACCGTCTTGATACAAAATAAGGTTATCCAAATGTATCAAAATCTGTACACATACATAAAAACATACACACACATTTATATATATATATATATATATATATATATATATATATATATATATATATATATATATATATATATATATATATATATATATATATATATATATTTATATATATATATATATATATATTTATATATATATATATATATATATATATATATATATATATATATATATATATATATATATATATATATATATATATATATATATATATATATATATATATATATATATATATATATATATATATATATATATATATATATATATATATATATATATATATATATATATATATATATATATATATATATATATATATATATATATATATATATATATATATATATATATATATATATATATATATATATATATATATATATATATATATATATATATATATATATATATATATATATATATATATATATATATATATATATATATGCCTGCCTCCGTAGTGTAATGGTAAGCACGCTCGGCTACCATTCTGGAGGTCCCGGGTTCGATTCCCAAGGGGGGTAAAATAAATATTTGTGATTTTTCACTGTAATATTTATTCAATATTACCCTGAACAGGTTCCAGAAGCGGAGGGCTGATCACCTTTCCTTCATGTGTAAACGATCAAGATAACACTGCGTTATATGTCGCAGTGCCCTATGCACCATTGGGGTGCGGATAAGGGTTTTATTTTTATATTTATATATACATATGTATGTAATTTCATTTATTTTTTGTTTTTAACATATGATCCGTTATTATTCGAAAATTTGTTATTCATTACAGGTTCATTATTTATAAGATATTAAATAGTAAGCAAAATTAAACCAACCTTAATGATAAAAAGTAAAATTATTATTTAAAAGTATTTACATAATAATTTATTAATTATAATTTATTCAAATTTTATGGCCAATATACGATAAATCACAACTCAATATTCTTTGAACCCATGTAACATTTGACGTAATTGAACTTTTTCCATTAAAAAAAATAGTTTTTGTAAAAAAAAAAAAATCTTAATAAATGTATAGTTTTGAAAGAAAAAGAGATATAAGAAGTTAAGTTGTTAATAAAATTGACAGATATTCTATATTATGGCCGATCGCGTTATGATTTGAACATTTGAGATCTCGGCCTTAAATCTCCTATAGCTGCTTACAAAAATGTCGAATAATGAATAAAAAATACAGAAAAATACGTAGTTTAAGTAAAAAAAAGCTTCACTCATAAATTGATTTGAGGCACACTTACATCAAAAAATTTAAGGTAGCCCATCGTAAAAAATTACTTTAAAAAAAAGTTATTCTCAGTTTGAGTATAACCCGGTCGTATACATAAACTGAATTAGCGGACAAGCCGAGATCGGAAGAGCTCTATTGTATAATTTACACCAAACGCACAATTCATTTACGAGTAAGTAGCTTTTTGTACCGTCTGACATACGCTTACGGTGTTCATAAACGTGTCGCCTACTTTCAAAATCCGCCAGATCCATGTAAGTCGATTTTCCAAAAAATGATTTAAGAGATTTGTATCTTTAGATAAAATATTATGAAACAGAGAATTGAAATTTATTCTTAGATTTTTTTTTCACTATGGAAAAAATTCAAGAGGCATAAACCGATAATGACTTCATCTTAATATTCGACCTATCCCGCTCTCTGATTGGCCGATATGGGTCAGAAGGCAAGTTCCATGAATATAGCAGAATTTGAAATGCAACGCTGTTTTTAAGTATTTTTAGCAGAGTTTTTAAGTATTTAAATATTTTAAACAACAAAACCCACAATTGGCATCCCGATGGAGTATTTATTTTTAAACCTTATAAAATTGGATCTTGCGGATTTTGAAAGTAGGCGACACATATCTCTCACTTCTTTCAAGAATGTCATAATTAAAAAAAAAGTTGTTTTTTCAGGAGAACGTTTTTAAAATATAATACAATGCATTAAAAATAAATATCAAGCCACTTACTGAACTTTTTACTGTGCGACAGATCTTTTTTGTAAAACCTGAAGGTGTTTTCTCCATTTGAAAAATATTTTGATTTTTCAAAAATAATTAAACAATACCTTATTTAGAGTATTTATTTTTAAATGTTATAAAATTGGATCTGGTGGATTTTGAAAGTAGGCGACACAAATAATTACATACACCACGAATGATTTGTGCGTCTATCGATCAAGATTGGATCAATACATAACTAATATAGGTACGCAAGAAGATAAAATTGATTGATGGGCATCTTCAATGGACGCATCGCAGAAATTCAACTCAACTTTCTAGAGATTTCCATTCGTTCGATACATTGTGATGTTTTGACGTGATCGCTGAACCAAAATATTTATACGACCCGCCATCTTCCATACAACTCTTACATTTCATTAGGATTTTATACGGTATGTGAATTTAATAAATTATATGTTATAAAGCGATGATGATAAATGAGTGAACATGTGAATTAAACATATTATAAATAAATGTGCCCTAGTAAAAAAATCTAAATATTTTCAAATATAAATATCAAAAACTATTTATGCGTTTTATGTCGTAATGTGTATAACATATTATAAATATCCGTAATAAAATACCTAGGTACCTAGCTATACATTTTATTAAGTACTTACAAATAGTACCTACATAAAACAGTTCTAACACCAGATGTCGCATGCGTCGCTCTGAATAAAACAAAAGACATCAGATAGAAAAAATATAATATTGTTAACTGTCAGAATCAGATAGATAGAAAATTATTGTAAAGATTAATTAAGAATAAACTTTTATTGTCGTTTATTTAATTACAAAGCAACACATTGTTTATTTTATTATTATACACCCGCTTTACATATTATTTACACCCAATTTAAGAAGAAAAATACTAGCACGTTATATATTTTAGTATATTAGTAATATATTTTCAAATATAAATGTCAAAATCAAAAAGAAAAAAGTCCCTCTCCAAGCACAAGAGCTCAGTCTCTTTTTTGGAGAGGCTCAGCGCAACTAAAATTATAAGATTGTATTAAGTAGAAATGTATAGATCTTAAATTGTATAAAATAAAAAGCGATAATAATTAATGAATCAAAATGCGATTCCTCAGACAAATGTGTGACAAAACGATGTATGATAGATGTTTGGAAGGTTAAATAAGGAAATAATGCAATGCTGAGATAAGCATTACCGATAAAATTAAGAAAGGTGTATTGAGATGGTTTGGACATGTGGAACGAACGAGTAAGGAAAGAACGGTAAAACAAATTATGAGGTGAAAGTAATAGAAAAAACAAACAGAGGAAGACCGAGGGAAATTTGATAAGAACAGTTAAGAATGTACACTCAAATATATAATTTTTTTTTTTTTTTTTTTATTTATTCGGGAATTGTACAGCTTACATATAAAAAAATGATATAAAACAATAGTTACATTAACATTAATAAACATTACATTACATTGACAAAAAATAGTTACGTTAAAAAAAAAGCCAATTAAACAATTCCACAATTATGTTATAAAACTATTAAAAAACATTCAGAGATAACGAATAATGTTAGTAATATTAGTTTGTTATCCGCCCCAGTAGTGTTATGGTCAGTACGCTTAACTACCGACTGGAGATCCCGGTTTCGATTCCCAAGGTGGGATTAAACAAATACCTGAAGCGGAGGGCTGATCACTTTCCTTCATGTGTTAACGATCAAGATAACACTGTGTTTATATGTTGCAGTGCCCTATGCACCATTGGATACGGATAAGGGTTAGAAGAAGTATGTACATTCAAATTAAATATATGAACAATTTTAAGAACTTTTACGAAATAAATACAACATTTGTGATTTACAATTTTTTTTAAAAATTGCCGCGAGTAATAAGTTTCACAAAAATATTTTCGGTTTTTCGATGATATAATATATGTTTATTTTCATTATCACCCTAACGTCGATTGTCGAAAAATGTGAGATTTGTGTGTTGATTTTTTTCCATCACAATGATTAAAGAAAACACTTCGTTTTTTACCACTTGAGTTTTATTATAGACTACATGTTTCAGAAGTTAAACTTCCATCATTCAGGTCTGTATAATAACTAATAACTGAGTTATTATACAGACCTGAATGATGGAAGTTTAACTTCTGAAACATGTAGTCTATAATAAAACTCAAGTGGTAAAAAACGAAGTGTTTTCTTTAATCATTGTAACATGTCTTACCACAAAGTTAATGCCGAAACAATAATTAAAATATTTTTCCATCACATTTTTTTATTTATTCCATCCAAACTGATTTCACATCTGTAGAAAAATCTCGTTACATTGACGATGTGGAAGACCATGAATGTATTTTCTGAAATCACTGACATCTTTATTCGATTCAGTACAAGTTTTGGGGTAAATCGGGAAATAATTGCTTCATTATACGATATAAAACCAAAGTAGTTGTCATGTTTAATGTATGTAAAATACTAAATATCTCCAGACATTGCGCGGAGCTACTAAAATTGTATGGTGCTATAACAAGGATCGTAAAGTTTTATCACTTGTAGGTCTGCCAGAGGAACATTGAGTAAGCTTAACTTTAAACTTACCTACTTGATGTTTCTTTTTTTTTTAATGGAATGGCGTTGCACATGTAATACAATGCATTTGCCAATGTCAAGTTAATTGAATTCTTAATTATAAAATATGATAGACTAAAAATTATAAAGATAAACATAAAATTTATTTGATTTAATTTCAGAAAAACAACTAACAGTCTGTACAAATTTGGGTTCCTGCTCGCCAGGATGAGATGGATATCTGTAGGGAGGGGAATAAGCGGGGTCAGAGATTTTTAAAAAATTGGCATTTGGTAATTTATTGGGCAAACAAAGAATATGTGGTTAAGGTCTTCCTCCTCGAAACGACACTCGCAAATGGGGGAGTCAAAGACACCAATCCTCGCAAGGTGCTCTCTCGTACAGCAATGACCCATCCTCATTCGACAAATGCTTGATGTTTCTCTTTTAAAAAGAAAAGTACTTAACATTATCAGTATTGTGCTAATTTCATATATTTATTTCAGTATTGTGTTTATTTACAAGGTATTATAAATTATACAATTTTTTTATATCTCAACATAGATAAAGAAGAATTAGGCTGGTTTAAGTGATCACTTTACACACATGTAACATTCACCAATTTTATCCATGATTGATAACCACACTATTCAAATTCTTGATTGTTCTATGTATATGATCCGATTTTGAAACATTTAACAAAAATCACTAGAATTTTCACTAGTGACATCTATTGATGAGACGAAGAAGCTTTTTATTGAGCATAAAAACTTTTAATATTTTCAATTATTCCTCCTTTAGCCTTACATTCCTTTCTTTTTTATTTATCTGGTGGTGTCAAAAGTCTGCGTAATCGCAGGGCATGTATGACTGGATGTATGGATGTGAAGGAGGCGAGGAGTGTATGTCAGGACAGAAGAGGGTGGCGTTCCATCCTCTCTGCCTACCCCTGCGGGGAAACGGCGTGATGGTAGTAGTAGTAGTAGTAGTAAACACTTATAATTGGACACACTCAAAATGTTGTTAAAACTCACTTGATGTTTCTCTTTTAAAAAGAAATAGGTACTGAATATTATCAGTATTGTTTTTATTTAATTCATATTTTACAAGGTATTGTGAACGTGGTTGTATTTATTAAATGTTATTGGAGGATCCTATGCCGATGCATTTTAAATGTGTTTTTTTTTTTTATAAGCATTACCGATGAAATAAAGACAGGTGTATAAAGATGGTTCGGTCACGTGCCCAACGTGAATCGAATGAATGAAAATCAAAAAAGTAACATAAAACAAATTTATTTGGCAAATAACTTTCGGACCAGAAAAATATTATTATACGAGTAGGTATATTTATTACTTATGCGTGATCAGGTGAAAACTTTCTTCCCTAGAAATTCGGTTTGTACATATATAAATAGATGCATTTTTTCATGATATTAATATGAATAACTCCTAAGTTGACAAAGTCATATATCGCTCACTCTTTTCAAGAACGCCATAAATCAAAAATCATCAATTTTCAGTTGTGCATGTTTTCGGAATGCTCAGAAAATGTACTATATCCCAGCAAAAGAGGCATATTTTTAACATAATATTTACCCGCTACAGGGCAGGAAGTGTTTTTTGAAGTGACATTTTGAAGAAAAGGTATTGTTTAATTATTTTTTTAAATACACTAAATATTTTTCAAATGGAGAAAAAACCTTCAGGTTTTACCTAAAAAGATATGTTGCACAGTAAAAAGTTTTTGCATTTTGAAGAAAAGGTATTGTTTAATTATTTTTTTAAATACACTAAATATTTTTCAAATGGAGAAAAAACCTTCAGGTTTTACCTAAAAAGATATGTTGCACAGTAAAAAGTTCAATAAATTGCTTGACATTTATTTTTAATGCATTGTATTATATTTTTAAACTTAAAAACGTTCTCCTGAAAAATCAAGTTTTTTTATTTATGACGTTCTTGAAAGGAGTGAGCGATATGTGAACAGAGATTTGGACACAGCCACAAAACATTCTGATAAATACATCCTTATATTTATTTATTGTCTGCCTCCGTAGTGTTATGGCTAGCATATTTCGCTACCAAGCTCATCCCGTATTTGATTCCCAGGGGGGTCAATGTATTAATGTATTTTTTTACTGTTTTGCTATATTTTTATTATTTTTTTTTTATATTTGTCCATCAATTGAAAATATCGTGCTTATGCTTCTTTATTTTTATTTGTTATGGATATAATGCAAAAATTTCCGTTTGCACGATACGAAACATAGTACAACTAAGTCACTTCAAAATTCTTACTAGCAATACTTTATTTGCTACTGGGTTTTTTAAGTTACGCTTCTTTATGTGGGTTTTTCAATCATTTATAATAGCTTACTTAAAATATCTGCCAGAGAAAAAAACGTTGAATATTAAAAACGAATTTAAATAATATACATGCATTATACACGCACACATCTTTAACTAATTCTATTGAATTAAAATATTATATAATAATAAAACCCTTATCCACACCCCGATGGTGCATAGGGCACTGTGTCATATTAACGCAGTGTTATCTTGATCGTTTACACATGAAGGAAAGGTGATCAGCCCTCCGCTTTAGGTACCAGTCCATGGTAATATTGAATAATTACAGTGAAAAAATCAATTATATTTATTTTACCCCCCTTGGGAATCGAACCCGGGACCTCCAGAACGGTAGCCGAGCGTGCTGACCATTACACTACGGAGGCGGACTATTGAATTAAAATATCATAGTTTAAGAACATTTAGGTTTTATATGGCATGTAATGCTTCTCTTTCCAGGCTTTATAGCTTTCGTTAGCTCTTCTCGTCCTCAGGTTGTACGTTGTTCTATCATTTACAACGTCACTTGGGTCATGACTTCGAATCGTGTCATATATCTGTAGCATCCGTGATTTATTAAGTCTTTCTCTAAATGTCTTTCGAGGAAGATCCATAGCGATCGCCTGGTTTACAATATGTTCAGGTTCTCTACGTCCTATGTGACCATACCATCTCAATTGCCTTTGCTCTACCTTATTATTGATGTCAGTTACACCCAGGCTTCCACCAATACGTGAAATACTAATTTATAACTAGATATTATAAAATACAATTAAATAAAATGTCTTTAGCCTCCCCCCATTGTCCATTTTCAACTGATAAGATTAAAAAATTAAAATAAGAAACAGCTACTACACCTTCTTCAACCTTCAACGTCCCAAGGACCTAAGCTTCTATCATCTTTAAATACTGCCTGTGAAGCCATTAGTTTCACATGCAGTATTTAAAAATGATGCGAAATGCATCGAAACACGTGTCATAATAGATTTTAACCAATAGTGATATTATTTTTTGACATCTCATCAAAGATGAAGAAGAATGTGGAAGTCTGGGCATTTACAGGGCTGACGACCGTCATAGGCTGGTTTAAGTGATCACTTTACATACGTGTAACATTCACCAATTCTACCCATTATTGACAACCACACTACTCAAATTCTTGGATTCAAATTCTCAAAATGCCCAGACTTCCATATTCTTCTTCATCTTTGATGAGATGTCAAAAAATAATATGAAAATAACTCCTGTAATTGGAGATAATCCAGATTTTGTGAACAAGTATTTGGACACACTCAATATGTTGTAAATAGTGATATTTACTATGTAAAACTTAAATTAAAAATGATTAAAACTTCTGTACTGAATGCTCTTTACAAACAAAAAAATGCAACCAATTCACGTGTACCTGCAAAATGTTACAAGATTTCAGTCCAATTTGCACGAAAAAAAATATATCGCAATTCAATCCATTTGTGGGATAAAGTGACATCTTTATTTGTTTTTTTATTCCCCTTACACGGTCAGGCGATGTAACTTACTCCGAGACGGCACTTAACTCGGTTTATCGTAAGAAAAAACACAGCGCAGTGCCTTCGGCGATTCTCACCAATTTACAGCCATGTTACAATAGGATTTAACTTTACAAAGAAGTATCACTTACGACCTTGGCAGCAATTATGCGTTGCGAAACTGAGAATCTTCAATGGTTAGTAACTATTGTTTTAAGATTTTAAATCGTATGTAAACAGTGATTTGTATCCAGTGAAGCGTTCATAATTAATTGATACATTAATAATGTTTAATTTCACTGGCAAATATATTTATTTTATTTTGTTATTTCACGCTTAGAAAGGAAATAGCCATGAAAATAATAAAAGCAATTAATCAGAGAGTTCTTTAATATAGTCATATTGTTGTTTATACATTTTTAGATTTAAACGTTATTTTTCGTCATGATTCTACTTTGAAAGACACCTAAAAAATAACATTTTGAGTGTGTCCAAACACTTGTTCACAAAATCTGGATTATCTCCAATTACAGGAGTTATTTTCGTATTTTTTGACATCTCATCAAAGATGAAGAAGAATATGGAAGTCTGGGCATTTACGGTGTGTAAAGTGATTACTTAAACCAGCGTATGACGGTCGTCAGAACCGTAAATGCCCAGACTTCCATTTACTTCTTCATCTTTGATGAGATGTCAAAAATAATATGACATCAAAGAAAACTAAAGAATTGCTTTAGAATACCACAGAAAGATAACATGATTTGAAGGCATGGCCTAGGTGACGTTGTCCATGATAGAAGGACCTACAACCTGAGGACGAGGAGAGCTGACCCCAACAGTCTACAAAGACGATAATTTGGGATGGAGACAGGAAGAAGAAGAGATTTATTGTATATTCATTTTTATTGTTGTTTTAAAGTCGTCAGTTGTGTTATATTTTATTTAAAAATAAACAAGAATTTGAAAATTCTTGAATGTTTTCCGCATATACTTAGTGGCACATTTTATAATATCTTGGTAAATATTAATTAACCTTGTTTTCACAACTTTTTTTATTAATACAAATCAACCTACCGGTTTCGACAATACCTTGTCATTATAAGGGTTTATTTTAAATCAAAAACATTGAAAACATTAAAATACTCTCACCGAAAACTTCCACACACTCCATAAAAATCCTAAATGTACATTTACGTAAGGTATTGTCGACACCGGTAGGTTGAATTGTATTAATAAAAAAAATTAAAAGTGGTAAAAACAAAGTTAATGAATTTTTAAAAGGAAGAATCTTAAAAACTATAAATCTTAACAAGGATTCACATTATGCTGTCCAAGAAAAATACTATTTATCTGAAGAGTAGGATTGATGACCAAGAAAACCAAAACCGGTGTCCTGGACACTATTGGTATAAGTGTTGAACAAAATTAACATTCTGGTGAACAACGTGGTTTTATTATCTTGTTCACAAAAAAATCACGGATAGAAGGTTAATGTCACACGTGTATTAAGTGATCACTTAAACCAGTTTATGACAGGATTCCTGAATATCCAGACTTCTATAATTATTCTTCATATGTTTAGAGACATAACGAATCGGCTGTCCAAACTTAAAACACAGTAAGGAACATTTTTTTGTAGTACGCTTTTTTCCATTTTTGGACTAAGTAGATTCTACTTAGTTCAAAAATGCAAAAAATAAAGTACTCTAAAAAATTTCCCTTACTGTATTTTGAGTTTGGACAGCCGAAATTTGTATCAACACTAAAAATTTAATCCGCCAACTTCCGTTTAAAATTAACGTTATGATACATTAAATTTTTGATAGTATTTATATATATATATATATATATATATATATATATATATATATATATATATATATATTATATATATTTTATAAATTATATAAAAAAAAGATATTCATTTCCAAATATTTTGGTATACTTACGTAAGTTATACACTAGCTTTAAAAAATGTTTCTTTAATATTTTTCGCAGATACTTTGTGGCACATTTTATAAACTTTATAAATTAAAACAACTTTGTTTTAACCACTTATTATTGGTACACTTTTTCCAACCGGTTTCGACAAAAAACTTGTCATCCTCAGGGTTAATGTACTAATTCTAAAACATTCAAATGGCGTACGGAGTGCGTGGAAGTATTTGGTATCGTAAGGGAAGGGTAATTTACTTTTACCTAACTATGAGTATTTCAATGTTTTTGGAATTAGTACATAAACCCTGAGGATGATAAGGTTCTTGTCGAAATCGGTTGGAAAATGTGTACTAGTAAAAAGTGTTTTAAAACAAAGTAGTTGTTTCTTTTGAAAGTTTTGCTAGAAGAATTGTGAATATTTTTTTATTTAAAAAAATATAAAAAACCTAAAAATTAGAATTGCTGTTGTTTTTATTAATTTCTTGTTTGTTTTTAATGGGTTTCATTAATCCATCAACATGCATCTGTATGACGCAACACATCGTTCATACAAGTATCAGCAAAAAACGAAGCACTTAAAGCACAATGTGTGCGGGACACGGGAGCATTCGGGACTGGTCACGACCTACCTACCTCTCTCTCGTGCTCTCCGGTCTCCGGCCATCATTACTCATCACTGTCAAGATAACAATGGGCGCTGCACTTAGTGCCACGCCTGCGCGAGAGATCATTCATCTTAGATGGTCCGGCGCACTGGAGATATGCGAAATTAGACAGTCATATACAATAGGTTCTAGCAATCTACCATATGGGGTCTTGAGTTTTGCACTTACGTTTCTTGGTGGAACGGCAATTTATATAATTAAACAACATCTATATTTTTTCCGTTCTGGAGGTCCCGGGTTCGATTCCTAGGGGGACTCCAAATAAATACAAGTGATATTATTTTAAGAAATAAAATTTTATTTCTCAAAATAATATATCAATATGATCCGCAAAGTTAATGCTTTCAATATTCAAAACAAAATACAAGTGATTTTTTCACTCTTATATTTATTCAATACTACTATGGACTGGTACCTGAAACGGAGGGCTGATCACCTTTCCTTCATATGTTAACGAGTAAGATAACAGTGCGTTTATATGATGCAGTGCCCTATGCACCATTGGGGTGCGGAAGGGTTTGGAGTTGAAGAATATAGTTTTTTGTTTAGGTGTCATCTGACCAGTTTGATGATGTCGGTTAAGACAAAACTCGGTGATTGGTTAAATAAAATAAAAGGAGAAAAACTTTAGAGTCGTTGTTTTATTATTTACCATATGGAGGTTCAAATAGTCATGGAAATTATACAAGAAAACATAGATGGAGAAGAATATGGAAGTTTAAGTATTTACAAAGCTTATGATCTGTCATAGGCTGATTTAAATAATCACATTATTTAGGGATTACTTAAACTCAATATTTTATTATTTATGATTAAAATTGTATAAGATTTACTCGTAAGCGGGTTTCGTAACAGAAAAATCCCCAGCGTTGATGTCTCTTTGAACAAGCTAGCATAAATTTACTTCTGTGAACTTTTGTTCTGGTTTACAGAAAAACCTCTATAAATAATAGGCTTAATTATTTATACTGGTTTTTCTATAAATAATTAAATATATTATTAATTTATCATCCAATAGGTGCCAGAACGCCGTTGGAAAAAAAATGCTCTGTGTAAACGTATAATGTTATTTTATGTATTAATTATAAATCAAACACAGATTTTTTGAGTCTACTAAGTTGTATTTTATTAGCAAAAACACATAAAAATTATATTGTGACAATTGTTTCGCCTTGTTAGAGCATTATCAAACGAATGTCTGATATTTGTGACATTCGTTTGATAATGCCCTAACAAGGCGAAACAATTGTCACAATATAATTTTTATGTGTTTTTGCTAATAAAATACAACTTAGTAGACTCAAAAAATCTGTGTTTGTTTTATAATTAATACATAAATTAAAAATGAGTTCTACAAATTAAACGCCAAATCAATAAAAAAATATAATTTTATTATTTATAAATATATCAAATTTACATTTCATGTGATACAAAACCATGGCAAGTTCGGCACAAAAGCTAGCCGATAAATATTTCTTTATTCAATAAAATCTCAGTTAGCATGATTGATTTGTTTATGTGGTATTTCACAACAACATACATGTTTTGTGGCCCGTAAATTGATTTGTTGACACGAACACGGCCCACTCTTGTTTGACAGAACAGCTCACAAGTGAAGTGTTAATGGAACACAACCAATGATACATAATGCCTCAGCGACTGTCAAAACTTGTCCATAATGTAAAATGACCATTGATTCTGTTCCTTGTTAGGTCATTGATGATGTCAAATTGTAAAAAAAAAATAATAGAAAGCTCAAGGATTGTATTGAATTAGCTTGCGACTGGTTAGTTTTTTGTATGTATTTATTTTTTTATATTTCAATAATATCTTTATAAATAAATATGTATTCAATCGTGATTGTTTAAATGTTAATAAATAAAAATAATGAATTGTAAAAATCTAAATATTTGTAATGGAATAATAAGATGCCATATCATACCTTGCTTTCTAGAATCACTTTAAAACAATAAAGGTTTCTAACATAATGATTTTTTTTTAACGCATTTATGTACTACCTATTTGTCTATATTTTTGAGTGGGTGTGCGTGTGTACGAGTATATATGCTATGAAGTGGCTACCAATGTTCAATGTTTTGAGGGAATTCAATATTATTTTTACATTGAATCTCGGAAGTTCAAGAATAAAAAAAAAATTAATAAATATTGTACAAATAGAGGTGACTAACTAACTTACCATCACACTGCTTCCAGTACGCAAATATAATAGAACGACACATCAATCTATCTTTGCAAACAACCTTCGCCTCATCCACATTCTGTATCTCCTCATACATACCTGTGGATTGTCTTGATCATGACAATTTTTTCTCGGTCTTCTTCTGCCTCTATTATAAACCACATTCGTCTAATTTTTATACTCTTCTTTCAACACTTGTTCGATTCTCATGCACAAACCATCTCAACACACCTTCCTTTTTTTCGATAATGATTATCTCAGCCTTGCATTCTTTCCTTATTTCACCATTCGAACCTATATCACACATTGGAATGCCGCACATTCAGCTGAAAAATTGCATTTCAGCTGAATTTTGTCGACTTTTTTCCTCATTTCATCAACTCCATGCTTTATTTCCATATATTAATTTGGAACCAGGACTCCACAATAATGATTTGCTATTACCGTTTTCAGTGCTGAGGTGAAGATTGTTTCCAAAGACAGATCGGTGTGGCGTTCTATTCTCTCGATGGTTAGTTAGTGAACATGACAAAATAATTACATTTGTGAATGGTGTGAACAAGTACTTGTAAAAATGATTTCTTTTGTTTGGTGGTATTGCATAAGCCATGAATTCTTGTAAATGCCATGTTTCGTATATTGGATCAATCACAAGCAAGGCTTCTGCTGCTACTAAATATGTACTAATTTCCTTTTCAGACTACACTCCCTAATAGAAGCCGAAACGAGATTATAATTATGCTTTGAAATTAACAGTTTCAACATGATGAGTGATTGATTCTGCTAATGATACTATATGAACCCAATTACAAGTGATAACCAGCGGATAAACATTCCACTTGAGAACACGGCTGACATCATTTCTTAACTCAAAATACAATGTATCGTAAGTTGTGTACAAATAAGCAATTTTTTCATTAAAAAATCTTAATGCCCAGACTTCCATATTCTTCTTCATCTTTGATGAGATGTCAAAAATAATATGAAAATAACTCCTGTAATTGGAGATAATCCAGATTTTGTGAACAAGTATTTGGACACACTCAAAATGTTGTAAATAAATTGTCTGGTCAAATTATAAGCTTAAATAATAAAAATGAAAATGGTATTTTCTGGCGTTTCTCATGTGTGTGGTTATAATCCAGGATTCGGATCTCACATACTAATATAAGAGTTTCTGCTTAATAAAAAGCTTCTTTACATCTCACCAATAGATGTCTCTAGTGAAGTCCTAGTGATTCATGAACAAGGTTTCTAAATTGGTTCATATATATAGAACTTCCAAGAATTTGAGTAGTGTGGTTGTCAATAATGAGTAGAATTTGTGAATGTTACACATGTGTAAAGTGATCACTTAAACCAGCCTATGACGGTCGTCAGCCCCGTAAATGCCCAGACTTCCATATTCTTCTTCATCTTTGATGAGATGTCAAAAAATAATATGAAAATAACTCCTGTAATTGGAGATAATCCAGATTTTGTGAACAAGTATTTGTGAACAAGTAATTTTTTCATTAAAAAATCTTATCAACATTGTTAGTGTGTCCAAATACAAGATTATCTCCAATTTGGAGATATTCCAGATTAGCGAACGACTTTTTGGACACACTCAAAATGTTGTAAATATTGTTCAAATTGTAAGCTAAAATAATAAAATGGAAACGATATTTTCTAGCGTTTCGCATTATGTGATTTTACTCCAAGATTCGGACCTCACATACAAATGAAAGAGTTTCTGCTCAATAAAAAGGCTTCTTTCATCTTACCAATAGTTATCTCTAATGAAATTCTAGTGATTCAAGCACAATGTTTCGAAATATTAAAAATATTTATACATTAGAACACATATTTTTATTTAAATATAACACGTGAGTGTTTTTGTATAGAATCTTCACTTACGAATAACATGAAATTTTAGTAACTTTAAACATAAAGAGTTAATCCAGTCACAAGAATTAAAACTGATTATTATGTCAAACCCTAAGTAGGATCATAATAAGCGGTGTTACATAAGCCGTTGCTAGATTTGAGAGTCACTTAGACGTTAGGTAATTAAAAAAAAACACACACACAAAATAACAAATTATAAATACAATCATGTGCCTTCATTGACTTTTCCCGTGCCGAGGGCACATTTTGCAATACTTGTTTATAAAACCGTATGAAAGAAAATTGTTTATGACATGAAATCACATACGACATGGCCGAATCATATGATCTTTTTCATATCTACCCACTTTCATTATCCATTTATGAATCCATTCATTCAAATCCTTATCCGCACCCCAATGGTGCATAGGGCACTGCATCATATAAACGCAATGTTATCTTGATCGTTAACACATTAAGGAAAGGTAATCAGCCCTCCGCTTCAGGCACCAGTCCAGGGTAATATTGAATAATATAAAAGTGAAAATATCACTTAAATTTATTTGAACCCCGTGAGAATCGAACCCGGAACCTCCAGAACGGTAGCCGATCGTGCTGACCATTACACTACCTAGGCGGACAGAAGTTTTTTGTACCAAAAGTATGTATTAATTTTTGCTTGATGTGTTTTATTGTTATTTTTTATCTTGTAGATCGTTTCTTGTATGAGCGTTTCTATAAAGTGTGTTAAACCATAAAACCATATTAAAAATAATACACTTAAAATAATCTTATATGTATGGGATTTTAGTATCAGCAATATTTAATATGTATGGGATTTAAGTTTATATACACCATCATATTATGCAATGGTTTAAGTACAACAGGTCATTTTCAGTGTCAAATTACAAAGTTAAAACCATGTTCTTTACCGGTAGTTTTGATAATTAATACTGCGATTCAATGCAACCATCTGTGTAAGTCAATTATTTTGAAACTTGTAATTAATACTCGGTAATAATAGTTATATTAAGCTTATAACGTACTACCTTACACATCATTAAAATGAAAGTAAAAATTTGTAAACACTTTCGTCATCGTCTTCGTCTTCTCGCCAAACAATCACTGTCGTTATTATTCACTTATAACCCATTAATCTCGCAGATAGATTGTACGACGTCAAACTACAAAGAGAATAACATATGTTACACTACTGATTCCTCAGAAAGTATGACACAACCTTTAAAATAAATTTCATTAATTGATTCTTTAGTCACTTTGTGGTAAATTCTATGCATTTTTAATTAATGCTTTACGTAGTAAATACCACTTTTTCTTAAAAACTACTGTGCCACGTGTTTCGATGCATTTTGCATCATTTTTCGCGTTCATTCCCCACATACGGTGTTTGAAAATTATGCGGAATGCATCGAAACATATGTCACAGTAGATTTTAAGAAATAGTGGTATTTACTAAGTAAAACATTAATTAAAAAACTTTAAAATAAAGATAAAAAATCATTTGTGTATTATTTGCGCGGCAAAATAAATCACCCTATCGGAAGATGTTATAATTTTTGCAAATAGCGTTGTACGTCAACTATATTTGACATTTGAAAATTAGACAGCCGCAATATACAAAAAAAATGTTAACATGATACTTTAAACAAAATAAAAAAGAAAAAAAGTCCTTCTCCGAGCACAAGAGCAGTCTTTTTTTAGGAGAGGCTCAGCGCTGAGGAAACTAAAATTATAAGATTGTATTCAGTAGAAATGTATAGGAATTTTATTAAATTTTATAATAAATGTAATTATATGAAACAAATAAAAAACAATCATGATTATAAAAAAAAAAGAAAATCACTCCTGTTAGACCAAAACCATAAATGGATATAGAACTTCAATCCATATATTATACTTCTACGTTTTTTACGAAAACTCTGGAAAAAATATAAAATCGAACACAGGTGATTGATTATGGACTATGAAAGAACTTCTGGGTGGCCAAAAAGTTTTTCTGAGTAGTTCTTGGTCTGTGCAGTTTTTTGTCGACTGTTAACTGTGCGCTGGTCGTCCATCGAAATGTCTCACAAGTAGTCACATATAGGGGAGAGTGCCCATGGATGGGACGTTTTTGATTTTGCCTCTCTAGTTCTTCTCTGTAAAATAAATCACAAAAAGTAAACGTGGTTTCTCTTTATTCAATCTTTTAGCTACAAATATGCGATACTTTGTTTTCTAAAAAAATTAACCTAACTGCCTGAAAAATCGATTTCAAATAATGTCCTAAAATGTCCCATTCATAAACACCCTCCCATGAGAGGGACACCAGTATACCATGAATGGGACATTAATTAAAATGCTAGATTGATGGAATAATTATATTTTAAAACAAAAATCATCTGTAGACACTTTCGTATAATACGTAGACACATGTAAAAGAAATTTTATTAAACATTTTTGCAACATTTTTGGCAAAAAATTTTTTTTTTTCATTGGCCACAAAATTTACATTTAAGCTATTGCATAAAACTATATTGATATTCTCCTTCACATATGTGACACTTATTATCCACCTTTCCTTTTGTTTTTGTCAGTGATACACCTTCTATTTCAACTGATTTATCTGAACTGATCTCTGTCATCACTCATTGAAATATTTTGTTGAAAACTGAGTTTTTTTTTAAACTCTTTTAGCGTTAGGCTTATTTTATGGTCTATCTATAGGTTTTCATTTTCCATTCTTCAATAATTGTATTTTCAAAAACTTGTCCTTTTCTGAAGTGTCAGATATTATACTTGATTTACTCCTTACTGATTTATTTCTGTACTGTAGAACATATTCTTCCAGCTGAATTTAAATACGTGGAAAGTATTTCTTCTCGCTTCAGACTGAACTAACTAACTAAAAAAAACTAGCTTACCATCACGCCGCTTCCCCGCAGGGATAGGTAGAAAGAATATAACGCCACACCACTCTGTCTTTGCAAACATTCTTTTCGCCTCTTCCACGTTCATGCATCTCCTCACTCATACCCTCCGATTATTACGACTCCTAACCTGACCACTTGCAACTATTTGGCTTACCTGATCGTGCCATGTTTTTCTCAGTCTTCCTCTGCTCCTTTTTCCAATAACATTCGCCTAGTAAATTTGTTTAACCGTTTTATCCTCACTCATTCGTTCTACATGTCCAAACCATCTCAACACATTTTTCTTAATTTTATCGATTTTGCTTATCTCAGCTTTGCATTCCTTCCTTATTTCACTATTCGAACATCTATCATACATCGTTTTGTCGCACATTCTTCTGAGAGATCGCATTTCGACTGCATTCAGTCTACTTTCATCCTTATTTTGCCAACTCCATGTTTCACTTCCATACATTAGAGTTAGAACTAGGACTCCGTTATGCACTGCCAGTTTAGCTTCCGCTGATAGGCTCTTTTATTTCCTATCAGCCTTTACTTGTTTGACATGTCTATAAAGAGAAGATTTTCCTATTGCATATGTCTTTGCAACCGACCTAATATTTTGCTTTTATTAAAAACCTCTTCTACAGCAGTTCAATTAGAACGTTGGTGATTGATGGTTGGTGAACGATGCCGTGTTTTTGGCATTATAACCTAAAAACAATATAATGTTTACAATGCGTGTAATACAAACGAGTACAAACGATTTTTAATATAAATTAAAAGTATTCGCCATGAATGGGGCAATTTTCCCTTGAGTGGGACCGTCCCATTCATGATCACTGCGAGCGTCCCATTCAAGGAAATGCGTGATTTTTAGAAAAATAGATAAATCGATACATTTATTCTAAAGTAAATTTGATGAAACATACTTTTTAATATCCTGAGAGAACCAACTTAAGTAATTGTATATATCAATTGCAGCACTTATCATAATCTATTTGTACAAACAAAATCAAATTGCAATATTTAATTTACTTTTTGACGCAAAAAAATTGTAACACGTCTTACTCGCTTCACTGTCAGTCGAGAACTGAGGTTTGAGGATTAATCTGTCTAATATCGTAGCGTTAATGTTGGGTAATTTTTAATTTTTTTTTGTAACAATAGTTTGGGCTGGAGGACGATTGTCCCATTCATCCTCTGTCCCACTCATGGGCACTCTCCCCTATACACAATTGGTAGCATTCACGTGTGGTACAATTTAATTTTAAATTTATATTTTTAAGAAATATTCATGCATATTTGTTATTTTAATAAAAGTAAAATTCAGGTAAAATTACATAGTCTAAAATTCACCATTCTACCCATGATTGACAACCACACTTTTTTTCACGGTAGCGGATGACATATTATGTATTCCACGCGACCAATCCAGGGTTAATTTGGACAATTATCATTCCAAACTGACATGACAAATATTCTTTGATTATTGAGTCTATTTTCAACAAGTAGTAAGTGCTACAAAAAAATGTTTGCTCCATTAAAAATATCGCTTTTGTAGTAGTTACATAATAACGTAAATAATAAAGCATTCATGTTTCATGTTCACGACAATTATTAACTATTTTAATTTTATACCAAGTGTTATAATTAATTTT
The DNA here is from genome assembly GCF_059751285.1 of Brachycentrus maculatus. Classification (NCBI taxonomy): domain Eukaryota; kingdom Metazoa; phylum Arthropoda; class Insecta; order Trichoptera; family Brachycentridae; genus Brachycentrus; species Brachycentrus maculatus. The sequence goes on from NW_028280808.1 coordinate 202,947, forward strand.
ATGAATGCTGAAAATCTATATATCGACTATGGTATTATTTGCGAAGTGCGCAGCCCGTCGATATACCGACGATGACGCCAACGTATTTTCGGGGTCTATCTGGGAGGCTGTGTAGCAGCGTTGGCGTTTCTCAAGTTCGGGTTCATCAATATTATTATAAATAAAATTATTTATCTTATTGTTAGGGAAAACGAGTTTTTTTTTATATTTTTTAAAAACATATTCATTTCGCCCTTACTATATCGGATTCGTTTAATAGAGATGTTGAAAGAACGCATTTCTTTTGTTATTTTTACAGTAGTGATAATGACTGTGAAATTAGAATATCCCAGAATTAAGTTCCAGTATTAGATAAATCGCAACCTTATTATTTTTTAACCCATTTGGCGTGATTGATTTTTTTTTCATAAGACCAGTTTTATTTACATGTAAAATCTTTATACCCGTTGTCGTACTGATTTATTAAAATTATCATCTTCAGATATAAGGTGATTAGCAAATTCCACAAAATCATTATTATTAAGGCATATTATTTTTGACATCTCATCAAAGATGAAGAAAAATATGGAAGTCTGGGCATTTACGGGGCTGACGACCGTCATAGGCTGGTTTAAGTGATCACTTTACACACGTGTAACATTCACCAATTCTACCCATTATTGACAGCCACATCACTAAAATTCTTGGAAGTTCTATATATATGAACCAATTCAAAAATAATATGAAAATAACTCCTGTAATTGTAGATAATCCAGATTTTGTGAACAAGTATTTGGACACACTCCAAATGTTGTAAATTATTAAGGCACTTTAGATGTTCTTTAACTCTGATATTGAATTTACGAGAATAAAAGTCTTTTAATTTTACCATACATATAAGAAAAATCTCAGCACTAAAACGATAAATTTAAGGATGTCCACATTCGAAATATGTCGATAGTGTTTTTTCTTATTTTAGAAATCAGAAAACAAGATTGTATAAAAGGTTTTGATAAAACATATGATTCCCACAGTCAATTTAACAGCGAACGTATAATATCTTAGCCAATTAGATAAATGAGTTCCGACTAACGTAACATGGAAGATTTGGAACCCAAGTGTGGTACATACAATAATTTATTTATATTAATTACATAATTAACTCAGTCGTTGTATAGTTTTATTCCGCCTTTATTTCCAAATGTTCAGATTTATGTATTTTAAAAACACACTTCGTGAACGATTAGGTTTTTAAAATACCAACAATTTTGCATACTTAACATAGATACTTATATGTATAAAATAAAATAACAACTTTACAGTTTTTGCTTCATACATTGTAATTGACCTGTGACTGGTAGGCTAGATTTAAATTTAACTTTTAAATTGCTGAATATATTATTTGATTAAAATCTTATATAGACAACAAGGCAGGGGTAGTAAAACATGATTTTTCTGATAAAATAAATTAAAGTTTAATTTATTTATTAAGTGTATTAAAATAAAAATGACTAGTAAAATATAATGTAAAATCAAAGTCTGTTGGGTTTTAGTCTTAGATAAGGCTTTTTTATCTTTCTTTCTTTATTCTAACATCGCTCACTCCTTTCGGGAACGTCATAAATCAAAAATCGACAATTTTCAGTTGTGCATATTTTCGGAATGCCCAGAAAATGTACTAAATCCCAGAAAAAGACGCATATTTTAAACTTAATATTTACCCGCTACAGGGCAGAAAGTGTTGTTTTTGCAATTTGATGAAAAGGTATTGTTTAAATCCTTTTTAAATAAACTAAATATTTTTCAAATGGAGAAAAAACCTTCAGGTTTTACCTAAAAAGATCTGTTGCACAGTAAAAAGTTCAATAAGTGGCTTGATATTTATTTTTAATACATTGTATTATATTTTTAAGCTTTAAAAACGTTCTCCTGGAAAATCAAGTTTTTTGATTTATGACGTTGTTGAAAGGAGTGAGCGACATGTACAACGACACCAGAGATTAAAAACGCATTATATAAGACTCAAACCCGGGTTCTTCTAATATTTGTCGAATATTATAGAACAAACTTCCCATATGAATATTTTTAAAGAAATAATAACTCGATACATTTAGTTTTTTACACTTATAACAACAAGTTAGGAGTTGAAAACCACAATTTTATGAATTTGAATAGTTAATTATTTTAATTATTTTTTGACATCTCATCAAAGATGAAGAGGATAATGGAAGTCTGGGCATTTGCAGGGCTGACCACCGTCATAGGCTGGTATAAGTGATCACTTTATAAAGTGTTACATTCACCAATTCTACCCATTATTGACAACCACACTTCTCAAATTCTTGGATGTTCAATATATATGAACCAATTTCTAAATATTATTCTTGAATCACTAGAACTTTACTAGAGGCATATATCTATTGGTGAAATGAAAAGAACAATTGGAGATTATCCAGATTTGTGAACAAGTATTTGAACACACTTAAAATGTTGTATTATTGTAATAATTAACTAAAAGTAATATAAAAGGATTTTGTATGTTAAGTAAAATATTACTAATATTATTTCTTTATTATTCATTACATCAAATAAAAATTGTTTCAAAACAAATTAAGTGATTATTAATATACAAGTTTATCAGTTGACTTGAACGGCTGTAGATGCGTAGGTATTATATTATATTGTTAACCTTAGTATCGTGTATCACAATATCAGATGTGATAGTTTTAAGAGATATTATTTTAATAGATTTATATTATCCACTGACACTTCGTGATGGAATTGCATTTTCAATATATTATTAGATTAAAACCAAGATTTTTAGTTTTTCCACTTTATTTTTATTTGACCAGCGACCGGGTTTCGTCGTTACCGACATCATCAGACTGGTGGGAGGCTATACAAATTGTTATGTTATATATAAAACACGGCAGGAGTTGATAACCATGATTTGATATAATTTTAATGAGAAATTAATTTAATTTGAGTGAATTTAAGTATTGTATGATATTTTAAAAAAATAAAAATTTAATATCATACAATACTTAAATTCACTCAAATTAAATTAATTTCTCAATAAAATTATATCAAATCATGGTTATCAACTCCTGCCTTGTTTTATATATAACAACAATTTGTATAGCCTCCCACCAGTCTGATGATGTCGGTAATGACGAAACCTGGTCGCTGGTCAAATAAAAATAAAGTGGAAAAGCTAAAAATCTTGTTTTTAATCTAATAATATATTAGATATTATTTTGCTAGAATAGCATTAGAAAACCACTTTACATTAATTTCCCACGTACCAAAGTCGGCTTAAAAGGAAGAAGCGATACAGAATTGATACAAATTCCATTTGTATCTTTAACATCGTTATTCAATTGAACTTAGTGCATCTGCATGTAATGCAATATGCATTATTGCTCACATCCTATATGGTAGTCAGTGCGGCGGATTATATTTACGAGGTCTGGCATTCGCCCTCCGTTTGATGACATGAACATGGTGGATTTGTTTCCGCCTTTCATATATATGAAGACTGCATAGTTGAAATATTTTGTAAAACGTCTCCACATATGCAACTAATAGAGTCACATCAACAGTTACTCGTGGGAATAATAAAATAATATTCTATATAACGTTAGTTCACTTAGCTGTAAAATCATTAAAGTAAATCTGGAAATGGAGAGTCTCAGCTTAAAAAAAGATCTCAGCTCACCATAGGCTACTGTGAACTCGCGCATACTGTATTACGAGTTTGAACGATATGTCTAGAGGTTTCAAAATTGTTATTAGTGTTTCATGGGTTGAGTAAGTGAATGTTACATTTATGTAAAGTGATCACTTAATCAAGCCTATGACGGTTGTAAGTCCTGTAAATGTCCAGACTTTCACATTTTCTTCATCTATGCTGAGATCTCAAAAAATAATGTGAATATTTTTTCCCAACTGGAGAAAATCTAGATTTGTGAACAAGTATTTGGACATTGTGAAAATTTTGTAAATAAATATAAGGAATTTTGCTTCTAATAGGTTTTTGTGTTTTTTTTTTTTTTACATGGGATTTGTATTTATGATTTACCTTGAGTATTATGTATAAGCTTTATACATCAATTTGTAGATTTTCATTACTTCTAGCTAAAAACATGTTTAATTTTAAATTGTGTTGAGAATAGTAAGGATCAATATGTGTCGGCCAATCAGGAGCTTTTCAGCATTTACTCATTGCTGGGAGGAAACTGCGTAAAACTCCTCAGGAGAAGCCGGACTGTTGACTGTCGTCAGCAAGCCTTCTATTCCACTAGAAGAGGGTTCGGCATTTTGTGTCTTAGCTTGTTTTATGGTACCAATATCCTTTGTAATTTTTATCATATATTATACCACCTCTCCTGAGAGCTTCTTATGAACTATTTTTAACACGGATCCGATGTCGGATAGGTCCTCACCCAGGCTCCTGCAACGCACCTCTTCTGCTGTCCCTGAATTCTTAAATGGGGGCGAAAGCATCAACAGTTGGGGGATATGCTACAATATTATATAATATGGTGAAACCAAACATTACCCCACTCCTCCGCAGGGGTAGAGAGAGAGAACAGAACGCCACACCAGTCTTTGCAAAACAATCATCCACATTAATGCATCTCCTAATACGAACCTGCTGATTATTCCGAATCCTGACCTGACCACTTTCAAGTATTTGAAATACTTGGTCAAACCAAGTTTTCTGCGATCTTTCTGTGCTTCAATTACCAACTTCAAATTCGCCTGATAAATTCATTAACTAGTCTTATCTCACTCATTAAATTCACATGCCCAAGCCATCTAAATCGCTTAATTTGGGAGTACAAATACTTGTCAAATAATAGGTAGAGAATTCCTATGAAATTTAGGTATCCCATTCATTGCCTAGCAATTATTCTATTTCCAATATTGGACTAGTAAACCCACAATACAATTTGCTCTCACAAGACTATAGAGATGCATTGTATGGTAATTCTTCTAGAACGGGAAGACATGTGGGCTGGGGAGACTAATAAATTACTATTAATGTGAGGTTAGTATCAAATAGAAAGCACATTACCTGAATTATGTTAATTAATTCAGCTGAAATGTATTGCCTTTATGGATTGAGACGATTAAACGTCATAGAAAATAATCGTAATATATACATGATAAAATCGGAGTTTTGATTTGAAAATAAACCGAATAATTTTCCCGTATAAATACTATTTACTAATAAATGAGTTACTGCTAAATAAAAAGCTTCTTTTCATCTCACCAATACATGTCTCTAGTGAAGTTCTTTGTCAGCCTCCGTAGTGTTATGGTCAGCACGCTCGGCTACCGTACTGGAGGTCCCGGGTTCGATTCCCAGGGAGGGCCAAATAAATATAAGTGATTTTTTCACTCTAATATTTATTCAATATTACCCTGGACTGGTATCTGAAGCGGAGAGCTGATCACCTTTCCCTCATGTTAATGATCAAGATAACACTACGCTTATATGATGCAGTGTCCTATGCACCATTGGAGTGTAAATGAGGGTTTGAATTAAGTGAGGTTCTAGTAGTGATTAAAAAAAAATGTTTCATAATTTGTTCATATAAATAGAACTTCCAACAATCTGAGTAGTGTGGTCAATAATGAGTATAATTGGTGAATGTTACACGTGTGTAAAGTGATCACTTAAACCAGCCTAAGACGGTCGTCAGCCCCGTAAATGCCCAGACTTCCATATTCTTCTTCACCTTTGATGAGATGTCAAAAAATAATACGAATAATTTAACTACAATTGACAAAAAGAAACATGCGATGATGATAATATTTCGAGTGTGTCCAAATATTTGTTCACAATTTAAGGGGTTTCCACTTGGGGGTTATTTTTATTGGATAATTTAAAAATCAATGTTTTCATGAGAACCATAATAAATTTGGATAATTTAAATAATGCCATTTTGTGAAATATACTACCTCAAGGGCGCATCATTATTCACAGCAATTCATTTAATAACGAACCTAAATAATTACGTTGTACTACAATATGTTAAAAAAAATTATTATTAATTCTGGTATGTCAAATGATTTTTTCATTAGCTGATTCGTCATATCGTGGAAATATCTATCGATTTTTAATTTACATTTTCTTCTTCTTCGAACCCTCATCCGCACTTGAATTTATAGTTTACTCGGTAAAAACCACTTTTTCTTAAAACACGTGCTTCTATACATCATTATCAAATACCGTAATGATACTGAATCGAAACACATCGCAACACAAAAGATTTTATGAAATAGTGGTATTTATCATGTAAAATTTGATAAATTTAATAAGAAAAAAGTAAAACTTCAATTTAAAAAAAGAAAAAAAAATCTAATTTATTTATAATTTATGTATTTTTTTATTGTATAAACACTAGTTTTTTTATTGTATAAATAGTAAAGATTTCGTATCAATAAAATGTTCTTTATTTTATTTATTGTTTCGGCATTAACTTTGTGGTAAGACATGTTACAATGATTAAAGAAAACACTTGTTTTTTACCATTTGAGTTTTATTATAGACTACATGTTTCAGAAGTTAAACTTCCATCATTCAGGTCAGTATAATAACTTATTATATTATTATTATTATTAATAAGTTATTATACAGACCTGAATAATGGAAGTTTAACTTCTGAAACATGTAGTCTATAATAAAACTCAAGTGGTAAAAAACGAAGTGTTTTCTTTAATCATTGTAATAAAATGTTCATTGTCAATTTAATTCAATTTATTCAATATGATTTCGATTTACATACAAATGAACTTAACCTTTGATTGTTATAATGATAAAACAATTGTTTGCGTATACAGTTTATCATTGCTTGATATATTTTTGTTTTTCTATATATGGGCCCTGGCCGTGGTCTGTCATATTAACAATGTAATTTTTAATCTGTTACAAGATATTAGATATTTATATCATTAAACATATCCTGAGAAAACTAATCAGGTGTATTTTGTAGTTATTTAACCAAGGAAGTCATGTTCATCATAATTTCACGTTTATTGTCTAAGCGTAGGTACATTTACATATAAGGATTGTGTGCATACCATTTTGGGATGTTTTTCGCATGTTTTAAACTTATTGGTACATTATTAGCTTTTTTTATACGTTAGTAACCGTCTGAAATTTATTAAATATCTATATTGTTAACAATAATACGTATATTAAAATCATAAACATAATATTAATAATAAATCTTTTCAAAGAATATATTTCCTGCAATACTTTACACTCATTCCAATACTTTTGAAAAATATATTGAAGGTTCTTAAACTTGAGACGAAGAATGTATAATTTTCATAAGAAAGCAGATAGAAAGGTGATCACTCTTTGCGCTTCAAGGGTCAGTCATTGGTTATATCAAATAAATATTAGAGCATCAATTCACTAATATTTATTTCCCCCCCCCCCTCCCAATAAAATAATAGTGTATCTGATAAATCTATTTAAAATATTTAAATAAACACACTCCAAACAAACTTCGTGATTTTCCATTTTGAAAACATACCAAATAACATTTGGGCGAAACAGCTCCGTACTCCTATCCAATCATTAGATTATTAAATAAAATAATTTTGTAAGTTATCACAAGTTGTATTGATGAAAGCATTTATCAATCACAATGTTTTCTTTTGTAAGACGATAATATTGAAAGCTTATCTTGTACAAAGTTAGTTTATTATTTAAGGTTGCGCATACTATGTATAATACATGCACGTTTTAAGTTGCGATAAGCGGAATTACTGAATGCAATTTAGAACTTTCGTTTGTGTTGTAATTTTATCGTTCCGCCTAAAGTTGTATCGACCGATTTCCCGCGCAAATCCTTATAAATAATTAATCTTGCACCGGGACTAATTCAAAGGGAATGGAATGCACATAAATCACGGGGATACTCCCATAATTCATATGCCGTAAGAGGGACTCTTTCCACCACCGATTCCAGGGGGACACAACCGGTAGAAATCGAATTTATCAAATGCACCCTTAAAAAAATGTTCTTAAAACAATTTTTTTTCAATCTAATCGTTCTAATCAATATTTAGGTATTTTGTATTTTGAAAGCATTGTTAACTTTGTGGTATGATAAAATAAGCTTTTATATCATTATCGTTCACTTTGTATATCCATTCCATCATCAGGTAATTTTTTTCATGTTTTTATGTATGAATGTAATGCATTTATGTATGTGTGTGTGTGTGTGTGTGTGTGTGTCGTGCGTGTGCGTGCGTGTATGAAGGCATGCATGTTCATGTTTAAATAATTTTAATATATATTTAAACATCTATCAAATTTAAATAAACTTTTTTTTATAGACAACAATTTGAGTGTATCTAAATACTTGTTCACATATTGCAAATAAAAATAACTGGTCAAATTATAAGATGTATAAAAAAAAATTTCAGGCGTTTCCCAGTATGTAAACATAAATGGCCAGACTTCCATATTCTTCATCGTCCAAGTTTAGTTGTCAAAAATGTCTATTTTTTTGTAGTATCCTGTTATTTCCTTTCTTTTTTATCTTTTTCATATACTATACTATATATTTTTTTTACAATCAGAATATTAACAAAATATAATAAAACAAAATAAATTAAATTCCATTTACATGTTTTCACTTAAAGTAATTTTAAAAAAACTGTCATTTACATAAGTATAACTACATAATATTATAACTAACATTTTTTCATCAAATAGTCAAATAGACATGAACAATATTTTTCTCAAACGTTTAAAAAGTTTTTATAAATATCATTTATTCGCTCCGTCATTTCTTATTCAGCACATTTAAAGATATCGGCTGTCCAAACTTAATACACAGTAAGGGACATTTTTTTGTAGTACGTTTTTTTTTTACATTTTTGGACTAAATAGAATCTACTGAGTCCAAAAATGCAAAAAAAAACGTACTACAAAAAAAAATGTCCCTTACTGTGTTTTGAGTTTGGACAGCCGATATCACCTTGTGTGTCAAGTTTTATTTTACGGTTCGCGCTCCTTCGGTTCCGACTCCACAACCTAATAGAGCACGCAGTAAAATCATTATATTAACATCACGGTAAACTTGTACGATGTTAATTATTACCGTTGTTCAGATTACCGACGGGGCTGGCTTCTTGTCTTTCTTGATATCTTGCAGAACGGGGTGAGGTCTTTTAATACTGCTTCATTATTTGTGCTTCTGTAATTCAAACACAAACACAACTTGGCAAACTCGGTAATTCAAACACAACTTGGCAAACTAGAGAGGTCTTCACAATATTTTAAGTGTGTCTTATGTTTGTTTATGTCCGCCTCCGTAGTGTAATAGTCAGCACGCTCAGCTACCGTTCTGGAGGTCCCGGGTTCGATTCCTAGGAAGGGGGGTCAAATAAATATGAGTGATTATTTCACTCTAATATTTATTCAATATTACCCTGGACTGGTACCTGAAGCGGAGGGCTGATCACCTTTCCTTCGTGTGTTAACGATCAAGATAACACTGTGTTTATATAATGCTGTGCCCTATGCACCATTGGGGTGCGGATAAGGGTTTGAATGAAATATCTATGTTTACAATGTTCAATTTGGACAAAGTTTTTAGAGTGTGCTAAAACTTGTTCATAAATCTAGGTTTTATTCACTAAGAAGTTATTTTTGTAGAATATTTTGTCATCTCAACATAGGTGAAGAAGAATATGGAAGTCTGGGTATTATCAGGGCTTATGATCTGTTATGGAGTATATGACCTATCATGTAGTATTTGGACACACTCAAAATGTTGTAAAAACCACTGGTCAAATTATAAAGTGCGTACAATTTAAAATTATGATTTCAGGCCTTTTCCAGAATGCTAAAATAATTCGGAATTAGGATATTGCAAATATCCAAATAGGGTTTCTGCTAAATACAATCTGTGAACTCATATGTACATTATCATATCTCCTGATAAATGTAGGAGATAAACAAAATGAGTATTGTGGTTGTCAATCATAAGTACAATGGTGAATGTTACACGTGTGTAAAGTGATCACTTAACTAAACTATGACTGCTTATAAGCCCTATAAAAATACCCAGACATTCATATTTTTCTTCATCTATCTTGAAATGGCAAAATGGATTTAATATATATATTTTTATTTTAAAATAACTCATGAATATTGTTAAAAAAAATACAAATTTCTTAACAGACAAGATCAAAAGCATTTCATACCAATTTTTCCAGGAAAAATACTCACTTACTTCAAGGTTTGGGCGAGTAAAGTACCCAAAAAAATTAATTAAGTCATTTTACGAAATTAACCCGATGTACCAGGAATCTCGATACCACATTGAAATTATTCACTCCCAAATGAACCGAGTTGCAAAATCATTTCTCGGAATCACACACATTTCATTAAATCACCGTTGGTGCCTTTTTTTACTGGATATAATAATGATGTATCCGAAATTAGCTCTCCAAACAAATCATGGGGAATACTAAAAAAAGAAAACAATCACTCAAAATTAGAGAAAAACATATCCCAAAGATATAAAAATAATTTTAAAATATCCAAATGCAACAATAAATTAATTTAACAACCTCCCTTTATAAATTATAAATATATATGACACAAACACTCAAACATATACAGACTATACAATAGAAAACTAATTAAGATAACTCCTTTGTACCGCATAAATATATATGTTCCCCTATAGTATATATATTTTTTAATGTATAACATGAGACTTTAAATAAAATAAAAACAAAATAGAAGAAAAAAGTCCCTCTCCAAGCACTAGGGTTTAGTATCTTTTTAGGAGAGGCTCAGCGCAACTAAAATCATAGTATTGTATTAAATAGAAATGTAAAGAAATTGTATTAAATTGTATAAAAAAAGGAACAATGTTGAATAAATATTTACAACATTCTGAGTGTGTCCATATACTTGTTCACAAATTTGTATTATCTCCAATTAACTATAGGAGTTATTTTATATATTATTTTTTGACATGTAATCAATGATCAAGAAGATTATGGAAGGCCCAGACTTTCATATTCATCATCATCTTTGAATAAATATATATATTTTAAACCATGAAGTCTCGGATAATTTTAGAATTCTATCGAAAATAGTGTATCACGCTTCTGTCATTATAGAAGTGTGTTTTTATCACACGTCAAACTAGTTTGCATCCAACACGGTAGCTTGGCTCTGTGAAGGCCTCGATCCAAATAGTGGTTGGGCAATGTTGATGTAGATTGATGATCCGAAATCCTCTCCTAATAGCGAGAAAAAATCAACACTTACCTCGCTAATAATTACAAATAGCGGAATCTTTCGGCGGCCTCAAAATACTTAGAAGGAGATCTGGTAATATAAAGGCGCATTCAATGAAAAAGGTCGGATCTGCAAAACACCTTGCTGTAAGGTGTTTTGCAAAATGAGTACATTGACATATTTAAATGTAAAATTAACAGGGAGAATAGAACGCAATACTAATATGTCTTTGTAAACAATATTCACCCCTTCCGCATTCATGCATCTGCTAATATATACAGACCACTTTCAAGTACGAGTATTTCACAAACATGATCAAGCCAAGTTTGGATTGATCATGTATTTAACTTGGTCTTCCTATGTTTCTATTTCCGACAATATTCGCCTCATAAATTTTTTCTACTTCACTTGTTCTATTAACATGCTCAAACCATCTCAACAAACATTTGATATTTTTATCGATATTGTTTTTCTCAGCCTTGCATTCTTTCCTAATACAACCATTTAAACATTTATCATACCATTTTTTTCCACCTATTAGTTTTTTTTTATATGTTCAATGCCTTTAAAATAATGTCATGCAGCTCAAAATTTTGAAAACATTGCTCAAAATCAGATTTACTTTATATGGATTTACTAATTATATTTAAAATTAATAGCAAAATGTTTTCAGAACTTTAAATAAAAATACAAACATAAACTGCTCGTACATGCTAGCTGTCACTATATTCTTTACATGTGCACCTAGTATTCTCCACAGTTTAAATGTGTGTAAATTTTACGAATATTCCGTGATCTCCCTAGATTACGGAATATTCGTAAAATTTAAACACATTTAAACTGTGGGGAATACTAGGTGCACATGTAAAGAATATAGTGACAGCTAGCATGTACGAGCAGTTTATGTTTGTATTTTTATTTAAAGTTCTGAAAAACATTTTGCGATAAATTTTAAATATTATTAGTAAAAACAAAATTGGTACGATGTGAGTTTATTTTAGCGTCGTACATTTTACAATAGTCTCGTATTAATGCACATTGAAACAAGTCCCGTGGTCTAGGGCTAAAAATCATAAAACTTTTTCAACACAAATCCTGTCAATGCGTGACTGCAATATTTGTACAGACACGGGAGCCGTGTTCAACGCACAGAACGTGTTAGAATAGTTTCCCACCATACCTGTTCGGAGCAACATATGTGTATCTGGAAAATAATTACAAAATTAATTCGATACTTATACTGCCATTTCTGGGATGTAAGTAGGACAAATTTACTGAATTACAGCTCAAAAAAATCAGACACTATTGAACATCATAAATTTTTTAAATTTAATACTTCTTTCCAGACTTCTTTCACTAAATGGGTTAAAATAATAACTGTTTGCCGTTCATCAATCGGTCACTTGCAGCATATTACGCAGATCCTCCTTTATTAGTTGATCGTGTCGATGAGTTTACATGAGACTATCATCTCTATGTAAATTCTTACATTAAAATGCTCTTTAAATTGTTCAATGCCGTTTGTTGCAACACGATTAGATGCTATTTCTTATTATCTTTATTTAAATATTTAACTACATATAAATTTCCGGTCCTTGCGATTGTTTATAAAGGATGTTTGATTGCTTACAAAGGATCTCAGTTGATAATTTTAGTTTTATGTAATAAATTTAATTTTACTTTTTTTCAAACTTTTTTATTTTGAAAACCGGTTTCAACATTTAATACCGGTTAAGAACTGAAAAATTGATCTGTAATTAGATACAAAATATTTTTTCAGCAGTATTATTCTTAACAACTTTTTAACACATCTGGTGTGGTATTCGCGTCAGGTGCGTAGGTACTTCTCACGTTTACCCAGTTGTGGAATAAGCTCATTACTGAATTGCATAAGTATCATTGCTGTATTTTAATACACTGGCGTTTGAGTTTTTAAATTATATTTTCAAATGGTTGGTGAAAGTATACTAATAATAAAAAATTGTCCGCCTCCGTAGTGTAATGATCAGCACGCTCGGCTACCGTTCTGGAGGTCCCGGGTTCGATTCCCAAGGGGGGTAAAATAAATATGAGTGATTTTTTCACTGTCATATTTATTCAATATTACCCTGGACTGGTACCTGAAGCGGAGGGCTGATCACCTTTCCTTCATGTGTAAAACGATCAAGATAACACTGCGTTTATATGACGCAGTGCCCTATGCACCATTGGGGTGCGGATAAAGGTTTTACCATTTTATCAATAATAAAAAAAAGTGGTTAGAACAAAGTTGTGTAATTTTATAAGCATATGTCCAATATTCTGAAATTTGAATATCGTGGTTGTAACGTAAATTTTGTAAATTGTATAAATGAAATATTCGCTTATACCCGCCATTGACAAAATCTCTTTAAGACTTTCATATTCCCAACTCAAAAAAGTTCATCATCTGTGTTGAGATATCAATAAATATCTGACGTTGAATATATTTTAACTTGTCAATGTTGTCGGGGAAAAATTGTTATTCGCAGATTGAATGCAGCCAGGTCTAACAAAACAAAACAACAACGAAAAACATGAACCATATTGATCAAGAGTAAATGGAACTGTACAACAGTCGTGATGATAATATTTCATAGAATTTCGCCTGCAAGTTGTCTAGAAAAAAATATGGAAACTAAAACGAATCTAAGTGCCTTAATTGCTTTAATAATTATAAAATATTTGCTCTAAGTAAAAATAACAGTTTTAAATATATGTATACTTTATATCTACTTACATAAAAATAAACCTATTAAACGTAATTGTAATATATTTAATATAAACATTGGGTTATAAATACAATAAAAAAATATATTTCGGAGTATTTATATTATTTTTATACTTTTTATTTATAAGTAGGGTTTAAATATTGATTAACTATAATAAGTGTTTTTTTATTCCTATATTTATTTCATATTACCCTGGACTGGTACTTAAAGCGCAGAGCTTCCTTTTACGTTTTTTTCATGTATTTTATGTTTCAAATATCACTGCTTCTATATGTTGCAGTGCCCTATGCACCATTGGGTTCGGATGAGAATCTGAAGAAGAAGAATTGTACATAATGGTATCTCAGACTGAAATATGTAGAGCAGGACATTACACATTTCTTTCTTGTAATTATATAGTCCATTGTTCCGCAAAGTGTGTGCCGCGGCACACTGGTGTACCGTGGTGATTAGTTAATGTGCCGCGGAAAAAAGTCTAGTTTTGTGAAAATATCACAATTGTTCCAAATTTTGATTGCCTGCGCTCAGTTAAGTAGGCTCACGTTTCGCATTAAACATAATATGTGAAATATGTTACCATAATATGGTAAATATGCACCTCTAAAATTTTGTGAATTTGGTAGATGTACCTTGAATAGAAAATGTTTACGGAACACTGATATAGGCAACAATCGAGTGCTATACGTGCTTTATGCACCATTTGATGCAAAAAATGTGAAAAAAAATTAAATACTTCAAACATAATAACAGCTTTTTTTTAGTCATTGCCTCTTATTTTTAAGAGAATATTTCAGCCAAAAGCATTTAGAACGTTTCTCAGTTCCACATTAAAAATAATAATGTCTTCTACAGAAATGGGTGCCACTTGCGCAAGAAAATATAATTTTAAACATTAGAATTATACCACGGCTGTTATACATTTACAAGTTTAGACACCGTTACATTTACATGTTTAGGCACTTTATTTAATTAGACACTTATTTATGAAATCATGGGTCTAAAAAATAAGGCATGATTCACAATTTGTCACTAACCGCGACTTCCTATTTGAACACAGGTAGTATGAGAAGTGCGTAGGTGAATGTTTAATGAATGATTAGTTACTAAGTCAGTATGGTAGTCATATCTACAAAGCCCCAATTAATTTTAAACCTGTAAAGGAAAGACAAGAATAAAATATTAAATTATTTATTATTTATGGTGTGACTCATTAAGCTGCGTGGAAAAAAGTTACAGTGATAAAAGCATAGTGGATGTCTTTGAAATGCGTTCACTCAGACAAATGTGTGGAAAAATCGTTGTGTGGAAAATTTTTGAATGAAGATCTATTTGCAACATTTTGAGTGTGTCCAAATACTAACAAAATGATTCAAGAACAAGGTTTCTAAATTGGTTCATATATATAGAACTTCCAAGAATTTGAGTAGTGTGGTTGTCAATAATGGGTAGAATTGGTGAATGTTACACGTGTGTAAAGTGATCACTTAAACCAGCCTATGACGGTCGTCAGCCCCGCAAATGCCCAGACTTACATATTCTTCTTCATCTTTGATGAGATGTCAAAAAATAAGATTTATCTGAACTAGAGATAATTGAAAAGAATTTTTAAAAGTTCTTAAAGGTGGTATGGACATGTAGAGTGAATAGATAAAGAGAAGTAACCCTAAGGTAGACCAACAAAGAGATGGATTGACAGTTGGGTATCGACACCGCTCCCTCTTAAAAACAGGCCACAAGGCCTACACTAAAAAGAAGATGAAGAGGAAGAAGAATATACGCGCTATATTCGTAGAACGACTAACTCGCCCAAATGAAGGTATGGTATTACTGTCTATAAAAATCGTACATCTCAAGGCTTATCATTTCGTGATAAAAACATTACAAAAATGGTATTATAATCTAAATTCCGTGTAATTATTGTGTATAATACAGGGTGGCGCAAAATTAATCACCCTATTGGAAGATGTTATAATTTTTGCAAATGGCGTTGTACGTCCATCATATTTAAATTTTATAAACAAGATAGGTGCAAAATATAAACAAATTAAAAAAAGCAAGAATTTTATAATCCAGTTATGTTTTTAAATCAATTTTTAACTAAATTGAAATATTTTTTTTTACGAGTGATGGAAATCTTTACTTGGACATTTATAATTTTTTTCCATAAAGTAAAAAAGATAATGGCTGCTACATGTGTTAATTAGACATAAATGCCCGTTTTTTCAATTTGTTTGTATACTGCAGCTGTTCGAATAGTGAAAAAAATAAGGAATGCAAAGCTGAGATAAGCATTATCGATAAAACTAAGAAAGGTGTGTTGAGATGGTATGGACATGTAGAACGAATGAGTGAGGAAAGAACGGTAAAACAAATTTATGAGGCGAATGTATTTGGAAAAAGGAGCAGAAGAAGACCGAAAGAAAACTTGGGACGATCGGGTATGCCAAATACTTGAAAGCGGTAAGGTAAGAAGTCGAAACAATCGGCGGGTATGTACGAGGAGATGCATGAACGTGAAAGAGGCGAGGAATGTTTGCAAAGACAGAGTGGTGTGGCGTTCTATTCTCTCTGCCTACCCCTGCGGTTAAGCGGCGTGGTGGGTAGTTAGTTTTTTTAGTTAGTTATGTCAAATACGATAGTGGTAAAAAATTATTACATCTTCCGATAGGGTGATTAGTTTTGCGCCACCCTGTAAAAACTAAACTCCTTATAATTATTATGTATCGTATAATAGTATGCAGCGATTCGTTTTGACGCAATACTCGATTTCACAGGTAATTTGGGGGTCAGAGGTCGGCCAATAATCGCGGCGCATTGCAGCGCATATGCACTAAAAGATATAAAATTGTTATTTTAATTCAATAAGATCAATAGGTCTCAAGAGATGTAGTATAAATCAGAGATATTCTCCATCTAAACAACGAAAACATAAGTGGTTTCCATTTCGCGTGATTCGGACTTGTGCGTTGCGTAAAAAGGTACGGAAAACTTGGCATGATGAAGTATTTCAAATTATTTTTTGACATCTCATCAAAGATGAAGAAGAATATGGAAGTCTGGGCATTTACGGGGCTGACGACCGTCAAAGACTGGTTTAATTGATCACTTTACACACATGTAACATTCACCAATTCTACCCATTATTGACAACCACACTACTCAAATTCTTGGAAGTTCTGTATATATGAACCAATTTAGAAACCTTATTCTAGTGAAGTTCTAGTGATTCAAGTGAAGTTCTAAATTTCTTTTTTCGTTTTCTAAATTGGTTCATATATACAGAACTTCCAAAAATTTGAGTAGTATGGTTGTCAATAATGGGTGCAATTGGTGAATGTTACACGTGTGTAAAGTGATCACTTAAACCAGCCTTTGACAGTCGTCAGCCCCGTAAATGCCCAGACTTCCATATTCTTCTTCATCTTTGATGAGATGTCAAAAAATAATATGAAAATAACTCCTGTAATTGGAGATAATCCAGATTTTGTGAACAAGTATTTGGACACACTCAAAATGTTGTAAAGTACCATTTCAAATGTTTGAAAGTGGTAGGTCAGGAATCGGAATAATAGACGGGTATGGGCGAGTGTACACTACCCGGAATTTGACCGTCCGGCAGTCCGGTTTTGAAAAATGAAAGCGACTGCGACAGTTTAGCGTGATCGAATTTACGCGCAACGTGTTCAAGCACCGATCAAGAGCACTGATCCGAAAAAATATGGACCAAAGCACAAGCCAATCCAAGCCAATCGTCGTTTTAAAACGCTCACTGACGTGCCGGATTCCATTAATATTCCTTGTAATTCCGTGTAGTGGACAAACGCTCTTAGTATAAGGAGATACATGAATGTGGAAGAGGCAAAGATTGTGTTGAAATACAGATTTGATTGGCTTTTTATTATCTCTGCCTATATCTGCAGGGAATGGTTAGCTAGTTTTTTGTTATTTTTTTATGAGGTCAAGGGATCTTGCATCCCTAATGTCACTGCGACCATATTAGGTCTATTGTAATCTTCCTCTGTATCATAGCTCACTCTCAAGACCTACGTGAGTCATGTAACTCACGACCTGTCTTGGTGGTAGGAGCTTCACCTTCTCAGAGTCCAGTAGTGGTCCTCCAAGGATGTGACTTCGTTTGCGAGCGAGTGTGTCACAATTATAGAGAATGCGGGTTGGTGTTTCGTTATCTTCCATACGAAATCTGCGTACTAGGGAATCATGTTAGTTAGTTAGTTAGTTTGAAAAAATTTAGTTTTTTTTCCTCTATTGAGAATAGCGTTTAGGTATCAGTTTTTCCGCCTCTATGGTCAGCGGGTTTAGCTACTAGCTTACCAAATGATTGATTTCTCTGTGAGTAACCAAAGTATCTTACTAACTTACAATCACGCCGCTTTTTCACAGGGGTAGGCAGAGAGAACATATTGCCACATCATTCTGTAATTGCAAACATTATTCGCCTCTTCCGCGATTCCTAAATACTTAAATGTAGTTAATGCAAATATTAAAAAAAAACTTTATATTATGATGGGCAAAATATTTATTGTTTAATTTTAAAGACACCCACGGGCAAAAAAAAATCTGGAAAGGAAAGACTGTATGGAAAAAATGGTCGGGAATTAAAAACTGATCCAGTTACAACAATCATAGCTATTTAATAATAGCTATTTGCATTTGGTTTTCGTGGAAAATAGAAGGTTTTATTATTTTTTTTTTTTTTAAGTTTAATTTGCTTATTGTAACTGCAGACAGTTGGTAGAATTCCATGTTGAATTGTTGGGTAAAATGTATATCCAAAATTAAACATGTGAAACATTTTTTTTTACACATCTGACATTATCAAAACACTCAGTGTTTTGATAGTGTCTTAATAAGAAGAAACGCGTCACATACTATATAAGTAAATAAAAGTAGAATTTAATCCAATAACCGTGTTTAATTTTGGATATATAACTCAACAATTAGAAATATTTGTGTTTGCTATTATTTACAAAAATACTTCAATTTCATATTATTTCTGTGAGCCTAAGCGGTTCATTATTAGAAATTGGTATCAAATTGTGGTAGAGTGGGTTCGAACCGAGAAACTCCGACTCAACAGTTCGCGGCACTAATCACGGGACCACAACCCGACCCGAATATGCTCCATAGTAGAGTGGAACAGGAAAGAAGTTGCACGCACATTGTACGTCCTAGTTTGTTCTCTATTTATAGATTATCCGTGCTAGTCCGTTCGTGTGTAGTGTGTAACACAAAATGGTGCCTCGCGGCAGATTCTCATGTCCGAATAATAATGCCGAGAGAATATAAATAAATGGAAAAAATACCACTATTTCTCCCATTGCGTCACTAATGGTCCGGTAGGTGAAGCTGCGAGTAGCTTGCGGTGAATCACATCAAGCACAGGGCCGGCTCTGCGAATTACAGAAACAAAAACAAAAAAATTAGTCCTCATTTCAATTATAAAATATATTATACCTTTCCATCTCCGTAGTGTAATGCTCAGCACGTTCAGTTACCGTTCTGGAGATCCCGGGTTCGATTCCCGGGGGGTGCGTCAAATGAATATACGAGTATAAGTGATTTTTTCACTCTCATATTTATTCAATATTACTCTGGACTGTTAACTGAAGCGGAGGGCTAATCACCTTTCCTTCATGTGTTAACGATCAAGATAACACTGCGTTTATATGATGCAGTGCCCTATGCACCATTGGGGTGCGGATAAGGGTGTGATGATGATATGTAATGGGAACAGAGTAAATGGTGCACTGAATAAGTTATAGCAAATAAAAGCCTGTTAGCGAATGCTAAACAGGCAGTACACAACTGTCCAACTCTAATGTTTGGAGGTAAAGCATGGAGTTGGGAAAAGAAGGATGAATGTGGGGCAAAACGATGTGCAAAAGATGTTTGTAAACAAGGCTGAGATAAGTATTATCGATAAAATTTTGAATGGTGTGTTGAGATGGTTTGTACATGTGTAATAAATTATTGAGGAATGAACTGTAATTCGAAAACTTCATGTGAATGTAGATGGAAATGAGAGCAGAAGAAGACCGAAACTAGGCATTTTCAATTATTTCAAATATTATTTATATTTGAAGCACTAACTTTGTGATTTTCCATTTTTTAATTAAAATGTTAGTTTGTTGTGAGTGATTTGTATCAATTATGTGATTTGCAAATACCGCAAAATTAATACTTAATCTTTTAAAATAAAGAATACAGATGATGCACTGCCGATAAAAAACTGTTCAACAGATAAAAACAGGATAAACATTTTAACGTATGAAAAGCTAAAGAGTGTTTCATATAATATACCGGAATAGCGAAGAAGGTGTTATTTATGGCACAGGATTGAGACCGCAGAAAAAATCTTAAACATTTGAAGGAAAATTAAATATAAAAATAATCTAAAAATTATTTTATGTACAATTTATCACTGGTGATCGATATTACTCTCGCTAGTGCAATACCTCACGATACGAATTACGCTATCTCTGACATAACGAAATATAACACGCTGAGAGTTTTTCTTAGAAGCCGAAGGCTTTCGTACAAAAACAACGCGTATTGATCCAATTATTTTTGATTACAATAGACAGCTAGTGGCTATGTGTTTCAGAGTCAGATTATCGATACAACGCATACGAGTTCTATCCCTACATATGAAACTCTCAGGAAAAATCATCTTTTTTATATCGTACTTTTAAAGGTAATGAGACCTCGATCATAACGTTATAGGTTTTGTCAGTTTCGATAAATATTTTTATTCAAAGAATAAGTGAAAAATGTTAAAATACGGTACAAAAGAAAAAATGGATTTACGAACTATTATTTTAATGCTAATACATATCGCTCACTCCTTTCAACAACGTCGTATATCAAAAATCGTCAATTTTCAGTTGTGCATGTTTTCGGAATGCCCAGAAAATGTAATATATCTTAGCAAAAGCGGCATATTTTAAACATTATTTTTACCCGCTACAGGGCAGAAAGTGTTGTTTTTGCATTTTGAAGAAAAGGTATCGTTTATTTATTTTTTTAAATAAAATATATATTTTTCAAATGGAGAAAAAACATTCAGGTTTTACCTAAAAAGATCTGTTGCACTGTAAAAAGTTCAATAAGTGGCCTGATATTTTTTTTTAATACATTTTATTATATTTTTAAACTTAAAAAAACGATCTCCTGAAAAAATCAAGTTTCTTGATATATGACGTTGTTGAAATGAGTGACCGATATGTGGACAATATTTAGTCAGAGTCAGACTCACGCTTGTCCAAGATTTGGTCTCTTTGTTTTTTTTTCATATCTCGACTACAGAGCCATCTACCGGGTGCAAAATGTACAGAAACCCGCTAACAGACAGAATTACATATTTCCAAAATCTGTAGTTACCTGATTGACAACCACACTACTCCAATTTTTGGTTAAACATACATATACATATATATTATAATTACAAATAATTGAAATATTATTTTAGATTTAAATCTCGTTCTGACATTTCTTGGTGGAATTGCATTTTACATAATAAAACAACAACTAAATGTATATATATATATCGCTCACTCCTTTCAAGAACGTAATAAATAAAAAAACTTGATTTGTCAGGAGAACGTTTTTAAAGTTTAAAAATATAATACAATGTATTCAAAATAAATATCAAGCCACTTATTGAACTTTTTACTATGCAACAGATCTTTTTAAGTAAAACCTGAAGGTTTTTTCTCCATTTGAAAAATATTTAGTTTTTTTTTTTAAATAATTAAACAATACCTTTTCTTCAAAATGCAAAAACAACACTTTCTGTCCTGTAGCGGGTAAATATTAAGCTAAAAATATGCATCTTTTTCTGGGATATAGTACATTTTCTGGGTATTCCGAAAACATGCACAACTGAAAATTGACGATTTTTGATTTATGACGTTCTTGAAAGGAGTGAGCGATATGTATATACGCAGTTTTTTTGACCAGTGACTGTGCTTCGTCGTACAAACATTATTAGACTGATGAAAGGCTAAACAAAATATTAAAAAAATATTTATAATTTATGTTTGAAGCACTAACTTTGTGATTTTCCAGTTTATAATTAAAACATAACTCTGCTTTAAAATCACTAAAGTGATTTTAAAGTAAAGCTACATTTTAATTATAAAAAAAATTTATTATCAAATAAAATCTGTTAATATGAGTTGTTTTATTTAAGACATTTTGAGTGTTTCCAAATACTTAGATAAATAAAAATATTCCTTAATACAACATAGATGTCTGTTGTGAACTCATATGTACTGTGATGTGTCTAGAGGTTGATAAATATATCAAGGAGTTACAAAAATTTGTGTAGTATGGTTGTCAATCATGGGTAGAATGGTGAATGTTGCACGTGTGTAAAGTGACCATTTATCCTGCGTGTGATAGGTTATATACCCTTCTAAATACCCAGACTTCCATATTTTGCTTCATCTTTATTATGATATCAAAATCAGTATATTTATATTATTTTTTGACATCTCATCAAAGATGAAGAAGAATATTTCATTGTAAGAATTCTTCATCTTTGATGAGATGTCAAAAAATAATATGAAAATAACTCCTGTAATTGGAGATAATCCAGATTTTGTGAACAAGTATTTGGAGACACTCAAAATGTTGTGAATATATTTAGTTCAGAAAATTATTTTTTACAAGCATTTTCATATATTTTTTTATCTTTGAAAATATATTTTTTTTAATGTGAATATATGAATTATATGTGATTTTTTTTAATGTCAATTGTTTATTAAAAGATTGTGAGCTGTTATTATTATTGTGTACATTAAATCAACTTCATTAATATAACATATTTTCTAGCATTCTTCCATTCTTCCTTACGATCCAAACCTCTTTTTACCGTCCATGCCTATATAGGATTATGCGAACGTGTTCAGGAATACATTTCTCACCACCTACAAGATTTAGTATGGGAAGCAACATCTCTTTCCGAACACATCTCGTCCAATTGACAGACCTGACAGTTCTAGTTTATTCCGTGACTGATGACCAATTTATGCCTTCGTCGATATATCTATAACGCTGTCTCCTTCGATCTCGGTAGATTTTTGATTGGAGCGACTGAGACGAGTATATTATGAATTCAATTTGACAACAGTAGCATAGTGGTTTTGAATTAAGAATTAAGAAACTGATTTTAAAGGTCTATAGTTCCTACTGTCGTGTGAAATAACGTGTTAAATTGATTACCGTGTGAATCAACCCTTATCTTAGAATCTACACGTTAACCTTTTGTGGCCGAGCATATAAAAATTAGCAGATTTTATTTATCGTAATCAATATACTATTTTTTCCCACAGTTAATTTCATTGAGTTATTTTTTCAGACTTTAATTAGTATTAAACTAATTGTATTTGACATGCAAATTATACAAAGTTTGGTGTTAATTTCTAAAATTTTAACATATAGTTAAGTATTTAAAAAAATACTTTTTTGTTTAAAACACTCTTCTTAAAAACGCTCTACGTATATTAATTTCACGATGCTTGTGGCAATACAATGTTTTACCAGCTGTCAAGATGCACCCTGTCCGCCATAAGTAATGCTAGGTATTCCATGTGCTGATATAAAACATTCGTCAGATGGCGCTGCCATTTTGTTAACAAAAAATGTTTTCGAAAAAAATGTTTTTACTTGTCGGAGGTAAAAACACCAGCCACAGATATAAAAATACGCGAATATTTTAATGCAACGTTGTGTCAAAATTTCATGGCAATCGGTGAATTATTTTGGATGACTTTTTTGGAAAAAGTAGACAGTTTTTTTTATGTGGATAGAAGCTTCATTTATTTTTAGCATTCAAATATTTATTATTTTACTGTGACAATATTCAATACATGTATATTTCCAAATATGCAGATTTAGACATTGACATGTAAGGATTATCAGTATTAACGTTTTTTGTATTTAAATTTTTAAATACACCATAGAAATACAAAAAGCAGTATGTTAAATTATTTAAAACGAATTTATCAATAAAAAAATTACGTGATATTGACTGAAAGGGTTAAGAGTGAAAATTTTCTATTTTGAATTCCCACGAGGTGTCAGATGATGAACTTTCATAGAAGCTTGTTCGATTGAGTAGGACTTTATAAATTCGACTACCATTTGCCAAAAAAGAGAAAGGGATTAAAAACAATTCCATTTTATATCATGTTGATGTATCAATGATTTACATTATGATGTGTAAAATATATATTTTTTAAATAAAAGTTTTACTTAGTAAATGCCACTATTTCTTAAAATGTACTGTGACACGTGTTTCGATGCATTCCGCATAATTTTCAAACACCGTATGTGCGGAATGCATCGAATCACGTGTCACACTAAATTTTAAGAAATAATGGTGTTTACTGAGTAAAACTTCAATTAAAAATGGATAGATTTAACCACAATGTTAACATAAAAGTAAAAAAATAACAGCAAATGATATTTTGCTTTATATTCTCGTTAGTACATCTCTCTTCTTCTTCTTCTAACCATTAAACGCATCCAATGATGCATAGGGCAGTGCATTATATCGACGCAGCGTTATCATGACCGTTAATTGCACCATGGCAAGGTGATCAGCCCTGCCCTTCAGGTCCATATATATTTATTACTTTCATAAGTAAAAACCATTTATATTTATTTTGACCCCCCTAGGAATCGAATCCGGGACCTTCTGCACTCTAGTCAGATGCGCCAACCACTACACTATAGAGGCGGACATATCACGGCAGTACATCTTTACTAACCTCTTATTCAAATCTTCTTCTTCTCAGACCAGTCTCAAATATTACACAACGTTGCAAAACAGTTTTCTTTTGTTTTTAAATTATATATTACTTTATCTTTAACATTTCAAACTAGTAAAAAAATGTATGCAATACTTGTACATTGTGATGTCTGTTGGCGAATAAGAACGAGTTTATTATTTAACATCAAGATGAAAACTGTCACATAAATCCAATCCTTATCGTAATCGGGTCCTAATGTTCGAACTGAGATGAGTCTGAAGCATTATACGTTGAATCATTCTAAGGATATTTTTTATTTATTTAATATTTTAACTCCAAAATATTCAAGAGAATTGACCAAATGTAAGATATAAAAAAATTACTTCCTTCTCAAATTAATATAAATAATTAATAAATTGAAAATTGTTAAGAAAGTCATTAAAATAGGCAGGAATTTAATAAAATTGTAAAAAAAGATGAAACTTCTAATTAAAAATAAATAAAAATGTAGTACAAAAAATTATGTTTAATTTTTTTTAACACAAAAAAATAATAATTTAAAATCCCTGAAAGGTAAAAATATTCTTATTCGATTTAAGTATTTGGAATTTTTTTTAACAGCGATGTATATTTTTCTAAAGATATTTCCGTAATATGTGAAACGTTGAATATTAAGGAATACTAAATGTCGTTCTTTCGAATGGTTTATGTTCTTATCCTTTAATAAATATGTTCAAATAAGAAAATATCTATGAATTAACCTCTTAGTTTTTTAAATATATTTTTTTTATTTCTTAGTTTTCATTATTAACATAAATTGAATACATTTATTCAAATCACAAAATTAAACATATTTAAAACAATTTTTTGCAGAGACCCACCAAGCTATCTTGTGTGTCTTGTCAGTGGAGCTCTTGTTTAATACCTACGTTTTATATATTTTTTTAACAGTTTTAACCTAGTATACATACAAAAAAGAGAGAAAAATTAACAATATAAACATTTTACAATTTTCATAAAATTGACTATTGATCATTCACCCCTTCCTTTATTTTGCCTTTGTTCCATATTTTATTTTGACCAATAACATCCGTCGGCAACAAATTAAAAATGTTCGGAACGATATACTGCAGTGTTCGACTACCATATTTTTTGTTAATTCTTGGGACTATCAAAACTTCGTTGTGTGTAAATCGTGTATCATGGTCGTGTACAATTAATACAACCAAGCACTCTAGTCAAGCTCTTGACTGGAGGCCTAGATCAGGATGCAGAAGCTTGGGTTGGCCAAAGACAAGATGGTCTTATGACATTAAGAATATGGAAGGCCTGCACTTGAAGAGAGTCGCGTCCAACAGAGAACTAAGGAAGTTCAAGAGGGAAGCTTTTTTTCAATAAGTACCTAATATCATAGAACAATACCATGGTTTATTTTTTGAAACCTTTACTTTTTTCAAATCTTTTGGTTCAGATATTTTTTCTCGCAGAGAATATCCTTATAGGAAGGCTATGACAATTTCACAACGTACGATATGAATGATTAAGACTAAAAGCTATCGCGTAAAGTAGTTCCTTGCGCAACGCTTTCATCTTAAGTATTCTGTTGCAAAAATGATAATTGATTCGCTTCCATATTATCTGATGATTTATCGTCGCTACCAAAAAATCATTAACGACGCGTGACTTGTAGAATGGACGTGGTGACCAAATGACTCCGAGCTTCACGACTTTACTTTCTTGAACTCGTAACCGAATGATTTAGGGATATTTCCTTCTTTATCAATACTTTCTAGAAATGCTTAAATTTATGACAGTCTTCAAAACTTTCATACAATTGTTCGTATATTTATATGATTTTTTTTATATGGTTTATATAA
Source organism: Brachycentrus maculatus (assembly GCF_059751285.1). Classification (NCBI taxonomy): domain Eukaryota; kingdom Metazoa; phylum Arthropoda; class Insecta; order Trichoptera; family Brachycentridae; genus Brachycentrus; species Brachycentrus maculatus. The sequence continues at coordinate 229,621 of NW_028280808.1, forward strand.
ATCCATGCATGAAGCTTAACTGACGGTTAACAACGGACTGCTGGTACCAAAACTGATGTGTGCAAGCGAAATATGAAATTGGCAAAGTAAGGATGTGAATTATGAATGATGTTGAAATGCCACCCTTCACCACCATACATTTACACACTTAAAACTACACAAAATGTTTAACACATGCGATTTTTGGTCGACCCGATGACCAATTTGCACTAAAGGTTTCAGCACAAACATGCGTTACGAGCTGAGGTTAAACATGCACTAGGATTAAACATATTAATAAACCAGCTTATAAACTCGTAGGACGAAAGGAGTGGGCGAGGTTTGAATTGGATATTGACGAATCTTGCTTAACCGATGTTGAATCAAATAATGGACTATAAGTAAAATTTATTTAATTGTTAATTTGAGGTGAGTGGTTATATTATTAACATTTTTGTAAAAAAAAAAGTAATAATGACCAGCCACAAAGTAAATGCTTAAAATATTAATAATATTGAGAATTATAGATTTTAATATGTTTAAATTACTGTATATCGAATAATTTATTACATGGCTTAATACATTTTTCCTAATTACAGTTAAATTATTTTAACTGTTTTTTTCTCCATCTCCTTTCATGTCGTTTTTTAAAGTTACTTTTTTATTACGATTTATTTTATTTTTTAAGAGCCAAAATCTCCCTCAAACGATTGAAAGTTTATAAGATAAAAAATAAAAAATCATATTTGTACTTCTGGAGCTCGATCTTAATATTGATAATTAAATAAAAATGTATCCAAATTATATTTTTATAATGTTTTGATTGTGAGAAAGTCAAGACGCAATCACTCAGTTAAAAACTAATTTGGATAACGTAAAAAGTATCAAATAATAACGATTAATCTTAGAGGAAAATATTTAAAAATCAATCGATCAGTAATCAATAAATACAAAAAATAAAGCTTTTTTGCATACTTAATAGTGATAGATAAAAATATCGTAGCTTTTTTGCTACTGAACATAACTCCATTAGTAATTTCCGTCTTATTTTAAGAGTAATACAAAGATAGAATTAAGTACACGAAAATGATTTATTACTTACTTATTTCTAACTTTGTGTAGGAGTATTTCATATTTGCTGTAATAAATCCATAAATGGTTCATATTTGTTGTTAATATAGGTTATTTACACATAATTTATTGATTTGGCATTAACTTTGTGGAATAACGTAAAGATTCTAGTGAAACACTTTTATAAGATCAGTTTGGTGTTTTATCTCATACTTAAGGTATCACAAATCTTTAAAATTAGTACTACCAATTGAAATATGATGACAGTTTAAATTTTGAACAAACAAAATATTTATATTGCAAATTTCTTTCATTTCTTTTGACATGCTCTCTTTCTTTCCATCTCTCTCTCTGAATCTCTCTTATTCTTTATTTTTTAATAAGTTTCACTTCTATCACGTATACTGTGTTGTACGCGCAATATTTTAAAAACCAATATTCATATTTTATTTTATTACACTATTCAGCTGTAAGCAAATTATTGTTAAGTCCCCTAAGTATCGCATTTATCACTTCAAGCTAGAATAAAATTATAATATACTCATCCACCAATACAACAACGTAATTAACCTGTTAAATATAATATAAATAACTATATAATGAAATGAATAAGAATTCCTTGTAGAGACATCATATTTTTTTGTAAAATGAGTGTTTAATTCGTTTCTTTTTGTAAATCATTTAATGGCTATTGCGTGTTCAACGGACATAAATTTAATTAATTTATTACAATGCTTACTGCAAAAAACCTATTCACCTTATGGTAATTGATTACCTTCCGCTACTCATTTGGCAGACCTGATTTCAATTATCATAAAACAAAACTTGATCATTGATATAAAACAGCTCGGAGTATCAACAAATGCAGTACAGTGGAACCTATCATAACGATTAATTCACATAACGAACAAAAAATGTGAAAAAATGTCTCCTTTAACGAGCGATATTTCGCATGAGTTACAGAAAAAGGTCAAGTCCCCTTTTCACGACAATAACTTGTGAGCCGGGACTTCCACACTAGTCAAAACAAAAAATGTTTCGCTTAACGAGTAAGATTCTGGAGCGAATTATGATCATTATGAGAAGTTCCACTGTATTATCATATTCAAATTTACATTTTTTTTCCACATTTCAACAAAGATGAAGAAGAATATGGAAGTCTGGGTATTGACAGGGGTTACAGCCTGCCACAGGCTGGTTGAGTGATCACTTTACACACGTGCAAAATTCACTATCTACCCTTGATTGACAACCACACTACTCAAATTTACGGAACTCCTATGTATATGAAATTTCCATATGGGCTAATTTACAAAAAAAGACAAACATACATATTATTTAAGGCAGGATCCTAATCGGTAGCCCACAACTTAATTTTTTTAAACCCAAGTAGAAGAGTCAACGTAACTAACATTCAACGTAATTGACGATTTTGCTTAAAACACCGTTTTTCTATTGATAATATAAGTATATTTCGAAATAAAAAGAGAAATAATAACAAGTTTCGACAAGAACCTTGTCATCATCAGGGTTTATTAAATTTTAAAACATTAAAATATTCATAGTTAATTACATTCTCTTACCAAAAATAAACATATTTTTTCAACAACTAATAAAAAATAATTATTTTCAACAACACATGTGGCTTCTCCCACAGCCGGTCACGTACTGAATTGTGTATTTGAGAGTATACCCTTAAGAGTGTAGGGAAATTTATATACATAATGTATATACATTTGGTTTTATATACATCACAATTTAAAGCGCTTTATTTTTTGCTAATAACATAAGTGATCAAATAACAGAACGTTACAAAAATATACACAGTTCTTCAAATTAAAATTTCAACGTGTTCATTGTTTCAAGATCAATATTCGCATCACCCAGAGGGTATTAAAATAAGTTGTTTCCGTGATCGAAAAAATCGTTAGCAGTAAATCACGACTGCGTAGATTTTCGTTTCATAATATTAGAAAAGGGATCTAAGATGCAAGGCTATCTATCAAATAAATTGTTCTCGCCGGCAGAATCACAAAACGGCACCAACCAAAACTGCTGGAGGTCACTCTCCGGTGCCAAACGATGTTATATAGTGCCTGGAAAAAAGAAATCATCATCCGAATCATTTTTAAACACCATATGTAGTTTACAACATTTTGAGTGTGTCCAAATAGTTGTTCACAAATCTGGATTATCTCCAATTTTAGGAGTTATTTAACATATTATTTTTGACATATCGCTCACTCCTTTCAAGAACGTCAAATTTAAAAAAATTCGTCAATTCTACAAAATGTACTATATCCCAGCAAAAGAGGCATATTTTTAACTTAATATTTACCCGCTACAGGGCAGAAAGTGTTGTTTTTGCATTTCGAATAAAAGGTATTGTTTAATTATTTTTTTGAATATACTAAATATTTTTCATATGGAGAAAAAACCTTCAGATTGTACCAAAAAAGATCTGTTGCACAATAAAAAGTTCCATAAGTGGCTTGATATTTATTTTTAATGCATTGTGTTATAGTTTTAACTCTAAAAACGTTCTCCTGAAAAATCACGTTTTTTTTATTTATGACGTTCTTGAAAGGAGTGAGCGATATCATCAAAGATGAAGAAGATTATGGAAGTTCTAATGATTCAAAAAAAATGTTTCAAAAGTGGTTCATATATATAGAACTTCCAAGAATTTGAGAAGTATGCTTGTCAATAATGGGTAGAATTGGTGAATGTTACACGTGTGTAAAGTGATCACTTAAACCAGCCTATGACGGTCGTCAGCCCCGTAAATGCCCAGACTTCCATATTCTTCTTCATCTCTGATGAGATGTCAAAAAATAGAGTATTAGACGATTTAAATTGATTGTTTTGTTTAAAAAAATCATTTAGATGTTGCATAATTTTTTGGTACAGGATGGAGCATATTCACAACCTTCTAATACACTACTCCCATCACACCGATTCTCCACAGATGTCAAAAAAAATATTATATGATCCTTACAGTTTACAAAGACGATAAGTTGGGATGGAGTAAGGCAGAAGAAGGATCTGAACGGATAAACCAAGAGTTTCCATACCGGACCTGGGAGTGTGGCAGGAGCTTTCAGATAAACTTTATGAGTGGGTATGGTTTTGTTATTGTGATTTGATTGTTCTCCTATCAAGAAGGTCACGTACACCCTTCTAGAAATTTGAGTGGCACGGCATGATTTCCTTGGACAACTGACGACACGGGCTTCTCACGCTTAAACGGTAAGATGGAACCGAATTAAATATAACGCACTGGCGAACTCGCCTTGGATTCGTCGCGGAGACAATCATTTACTGTTGTTCTTATAGCATCAAAATAATAACCTGTCATTTTTGATGTCTTCATTTACTCACGAAATCATTCTTATTTCACATTTTATTCAAATGTCAACATGTACTGTAATTCAAATATGAAAATAAAACACTTGTATAAAATGACTTTTGGGTTTATTATATAAACACGACTTGTTTCGAGAACTTCGATTTACAAACAAAATATAAATGGGTAGAATTAGTGAATGTTACACGCGTGTAAAGTGATCACTTAACCAAGCCTATGAGGAGTCGTAAGCCCTGTCCAGATGTCCATATTCTTCTTCATCTATTTGACGTTATTATTATATAGTCAAAATCAAACACTCATTTTTTGAGTCTACTAAGTTGAAATTTATTTATTATTAAACAAGAAAAAATACAAACATTCGTTTGAAAATGCCATAACTAGGCAAAAAATTGTTAAATAATTTATTTTCTTTGTGTTTTTTAACAATAAAATACAACTTTGTAGACAAAAAATCAGTGCTTTACTTTACCGTTTACTATATAAATTAAAAATGGAGTACGCCAAATCTATAAATATATTATTTTGTAAGTAAATAAAAATAGGACTTGACACTAGCAGAAACATCCTCCCACTGGGTGACTGCCAAATTAAATACATAAAAAAGACAGCGAAGACTATTCCGGAATGCCCATGTCAATAAAATGCCAAAACTAGTTGTCATTAATAAACTCAAGTGGTATAAAAACAAGTGTTTCCTTAATCATTTTAAAATACCAAAAATAAACAGGCTCAAATTCAAGAGAACCCAGAAGGAAGAAGACCACCTGGAAGACTTCCGAAGAGATGACGTGTTAGCTGGCAGTCCACGTACCAAGAGAGAGATAACGGAACTAACAGATCAGAGGATCAATTAGAAAGAAGAAGAAAAAAAAAAGTTTTACAATTTTTGGATTTACAACATTTTGAGTGTGTCCAAATACTTGTTCACAAACTCTGGATTATCTCCAATTACATGAGTTATTTTCATATTATTTTTTGACATCTCATCAAAGATGAAGAAGAATATGGAAGTCTGGGTATTTATTTGATATTTCCTGGCGTTTCTCATGTGTGTGATTACAATCCAGGATTCGGACCTCACATACTAATATTAGATTTTTTGCTTAGTAAAAAGCTTCTTTACATCTCACCAATTAGTCTCTAGTGAAGTTCTAATGATTCTAGAAAATTAAAATATTACCAATAATAAAAAAAATTATATTGGTAATATTTTAATTATCATACAAAATCCTTTTATATTACTTTTAGTCAATTATTACAATAATACAACATTTTGAGTGTGTACAAATACTTTTTCACAAATCTGGATTATCCCTAATTATTCTTATCATTTCACCAATAGATAGATGTCTCTAGTGAAGTTCTAGTGATTCAAGAACAAGGTTTCTAAATTGGTTCATATATTTAGAACTTCCAAGAATTTGAGTATTCTGGTTGTCAATAATGGGTAGAATTGGTGAATGTTACATGTGTGTAAAGTGATCACTTAAACCAGCCTATGAGGGTCGTCAGCCCCGTAAATACCCAGACTTCCATATTCTTCTTCATCTTTGATGAGATGTCAAAAAAAAATGGATTGATTCGCTCGCATTGAGAAGTGGGTGGATACCGACCTGAATATATTTTTGTAACCATAGACTAATCAAGCAATCATCAAAGTTCGTGTAGCAGCGAGAAGCGAAAGCGCTGAAAAAACGAAGGTACACCGAAACAATGGATGATTTTTTTATATCAATTTTATTGATCCGTTGGCACGGTGCATAGCGGTCCAAGTCAAATGTCAGGGTCGTACTGGAGTCGATGCCTCGCTGACCCAATAAAAGAATATGGGATACCTTTAGAAACAGCGAGTAGGTACCCATCAATCAATATACTTCCTATTTTTTTATAATGATTGCGGATAAAATGCTTTGTTGTCTAGCGTCGATTTATTTATGATGGGATTTTTTCGTTTTTAAATAGACCCAAACATGGTGTTTTCCATCTAATCATTCTCTAGATCAGACTTGTCCAATCGGCGGCCCAGGACGCTATGGATGCAATTAAAATACTTTGATATTTTTTGTAAGCTAAATTGGCAGTACGCAACGTAGTCCTGGGTATAACCCTAATGTATTTATTTAGATAGGCAGTGACAGGGATGTTAAAAGCTTTTAAATGTAAATTCATAGAAAAAAGGGAAACAATTTTGTTTCACATTTTCAATAAATTTTACAAATAAGTTCAACAAAAAAATGCTTTGCAAGAGAAGGTCTGTTAGGAAGCCTAGATGCGTCTGGTAATGCATTGGGACAGCTTTCAATATGACCCTAATGTATGCCGATTCATCTTCTGGTGTAACGGAAGGTATGCTGACGACAGTCAACAGTCCGGCTTCTCCTGAGGAGTTTTACGTGGTTTTTCCCAGTAATGAGCAAATACTGAGAAGTTCCTGATTGGCCCAAACTAGATGGTCCTTCCTGTTACACATATTCAAATAAAATGTTTTCAAGCGTTTTTCAAATTTGTGAATATAATCCAGAATTCGGACCTCACATACAAATGAAAGAATCTCTGCTCAATTTTTCGAAAAACGTTTTCCTCATTTTAGTGTGTTTCGAGATTGATCAATATATCTTGAAGTTTCAATAATTTGAGTAGTGTGGTTGTCAATCGTGGGTAGAATTGGTGAATGTTACTCGAATGTAAATTGATTACTTTTCAGACTGCCCAATTTCCATATTCCAAGACTTCCATATTTTTTTTTCATATATGTTAAGATTTTAAAAAATAACTCGTAATTAGAAATAATCTAGATATTGTGAACCAGTATTTGGACACATTCAAAATGTTGTAAAATCATAGAACTAAAATCGTACACTAAAGTAATTTGATTGCTGACTTGTCTAAAAATATGCCTTTTATCGAGATATCGAGTGTTTTCCTCTAGAATTTTCACTCATTAATTTTCAACATAAGAAGTATACCCACTCACAAGTATAAATACGCTATAAAATTTGTAATTGGCTAAGTAGGGTGATAAGCAATTTTGCATACGCCGAAGCTAGATTTCAGATTCACATATAGGTAAGGTAATTTTTAAAAAAATTGTTTATTTATTTGTCTCGTTTTCATCGAACGCGACCCCAAAAATCTAAAAAGTTGGACGCTCATGCTCTAGTTGGGGTTATGAGGATAATTACATTTTAAAATTCTTCAATCACACCCACTTTTTTGTTTGTTTTATTATCAAATTAAGTATCTTTCTATTGTGAATACTCAAAAGTGCAGTGTTATCTTGATCTCTTCTTTTACTTTCGCACAAGGCCTTTTTTAAATCTTGAGTTTAAAAAAAAATAATAAAAGGTTCATAAACGTTGAAGGCAATATGAGATTAGAATTGCATCACCATTAAATAAGTATAAAATTTAATACCATAATTATTAATTTTGCTAACAGATAACTAACCATGTAAAGTAAAATGAAAAGGAGGTTGAAAGTGTCAGAAATGAAGACTGTAAGGAGCATATCTACCAAGAGATAGATTAAGGAACACCAGGATAAGGGAAATATGCTAGATCGAAGATGTCGTTAGGTGCGGAAGACAACAAAGAAGACAATGGTGTACGCATGAGAGGAGAATAGAGAAATCCCGACTCCACCACATTGCAATGCACTTCCAACCCCAAGGTAGACACACCACCAAAATGATGAATCGACAGCTGGGAAACGACATCGCAGGAGGCTAATCCCTCTAAAAAAACAGGCCACAAGCCCTACACTAAGAAGAAGATGAGTGTGTCCAAATACTTGTTTTCAGGCGTTTTCCAGTGTGTAAAAACAATTCGGGGTTCTTACATACAAATAAAAAGGTCTCTGCTTAATAAAAGCTTTCCCAATCAAACATATATGGCTGTTGTGAACTGTACTGTGTCATAAGATTGATCAATATATCTAGGAGTTCAAAATATTTCAGTAGTGTTGTTGTCAATCCTGGGTAGAATAGTGAATGTTGCACGTGTTTATAGTGATCACTTAACCAGTCTATGACACATCATATGGCCTTTAAATGACTAGACTAACATATTTTTCTTCATCAATGTTAAGATGTGAAAATTTAGTTATAAAATCAACCGAAAAATTCTGCACAAAAAACCAGTTTAATACGTTGTTAGCGTAGACTGTATCTTTGTATAAAAACTCATTATTGATGTAGGTTAATGTAATATACGTACATTACATTAATGGGAACTAGTGAGGAGAATATTGAATTAAATTGTACCTTGAATTTCTACAATATTTACCAAAGCGCATCTTTTATCTAAAACAATGGAGCATTATCCTAATTACTGTGTCAAAAAATATAGGTTGTTTTTTTTTGGAGGTTTTCAAATTTCAGACACCAAATTGATGGCGGCACTCATTGTGTGGGATGTTGTACTATCTTGTTGAACCACAGAGTCACATCTTTGAAATTCAACTGAGGTACGAAGAAGTCAGTAATCATGGTTCTGTAGCGCTCTCCATTGACCGTAACATTCTGGCCGGCATTGTCCATAAAAAAATACGGTCCAATGATTCCACCTGCCCATAAAGCACACCATATAGTGACTTTTAATGGATGTAAGAGCGGCTCGATAAAGGCTTCTAGTTTTTCTCCATTCCAAGTTCGGCAATTTTGCTTATTGTTTAAGCCATTTAACCAAAAATGTGCCTCACCGGTGAACAAAATTTTGCGTAGATAAAGAAGATCAGCTGTATATTGTTTTCGGCCCGTTCACCGAACCTACGACGCGCATAATTCAACGTTAATAAGTTCAACTCTTGCACAAACTAGATCTTGTCAGCTTTTAAGACAAGAACTATCCGCAGAGTCATCCACAACAGAATTTCCAAATTCGGAGTGAAGAAAACCCAGAAGCCTTTGTCGAGACGCCCTTACATCCATTGAAAGTCACTGTTTGGTGTGCTTTATAAGCAGGTGGAATCATTGGCCCAAGTTTTTAAAAGGACGATGCTGGCCAGAACGTTACGGTCAATCGAAAGCGCTACAGAACCATGATTACTGACTTCTTCGTACCTTAGTTGAATGGCATTGATGTGACAGAGTTGTGGTTTCAACAAGATGACGCAACATGCCATACGGCGAGTACCATGATCAATTTATTGCGGGAAATTTGAATTTGTATGTCTCCAAAATAAAACAACCTATATAAACTTATCAAATTATGTTTCATATTCGTATTATTATGGAGTATAAGCTTTATTATATTTTGAATGTGTGTCAAACATTTTCGCGTGAAAGGATCAAAATAATAGATCACAGAGCCTTGGAAAGTTTGCAATATAAAGTTTTATAATAGGCAACGCAAATCCGCGATTTTGAATAGTGTATTTTTATAACGTTCATAAAAATACAATATCGTCTTCGAGAAGCCTTGAGACGTGAATGCAGATTGTCAATATATCTGTAACCTACAGTTGCAATTCGAAATGCGATTTTTAATAGTGCATTATCATTTAAATTGCTTATTTACCCATAAAAGCGATTCGAAAATAGTATAATATTTCATTCACAAATGTTTTTTTTTGATGGGATGAGTTACGTTAACTATCATCCAAAAAAATGTTTTGAATATACCAGTGTTTGCATGAAATGATGATCACATCCTTAAGTTTAGGCATACCTACTTAAAAACATTTTTTGTAATCTCAAAATAGATGATGAAGAATATAGAAGTCAGGACTTATGACCTATCATAGGCTAATTAGGTGATCACTTTACACACGTGCAGCATTCACCATTCTACCACTGATTGACAACCACACTACTCTATTTTTTTAATCGTAGTTATGTATGTAAAATATCTCATGATACAGAACACATGAGTTCATAACTGTGTTAAATTATATTATAATATACTTGGCAGAGGTATACTAGTGACAGTTTTAAAAAGGGATTTGATACGTATTTTCAACTCTCTATTTGCTTTCTTTTTATAATTATTATTTCATATTATTTCAGTCTTACCACTTTTATATTATCATTAAAATATATTTAAAGCTGTATTATAAAAAGAATAAGCATACCCTGCCTACCTCAGAACAGGTATCTCCAAATACCTAGTGAGGATAGACAGTGTCCAATAAAAATAAAAAAAATAAACATATGTTTATATTTAAATATGTATAACTTAAGTACAAAATTATATTAAATAATAAACGCTGTTCTGCAGCACTGAACCTGTATTAATTGAAAAACAAATAAAGTACACACACGAAGTTTTGTCCGCCTCCGTAGTGTAATGGTCAGCGTGTTTAGCTACCGTGCTGGAGGTCCCGGGTTCGATTCCCAGGGGGGAGGTGAAAATAAATATTAGTGATTTAACACTGTAATATTTATTTAAAATTACCCTGGACTGGTTCCTGAAGCGCAAGAGTGATCACCTTGCCTTCATGTAAGTAATGATCAAGATAACACTGCGTCAGTTTGATGCAGTGCCCTATGCACCATTAGGTGCGGACAAGGGTTATAAAAAAAACACACACACGAAATTCAACAGCATTTTTAAGTTCTTACTATTACTTAACAAGCTTCCATAACCAAGCATTTTGTCACCCTTGTAGTCGATTGTCTATTTTGGATGTTATGAAGAGCGTCACAAGAGTTTGGCGTTTTGAGAATCAGCATCTCTAGACTTAAAGATATTAACTTTATAAAATAAAATTCTAACTTTTTAACTGCTTTTATTTTTGGTACATTTTTCCAAACGGTTGCAACAAGCACCTTGTTATCTTTATGGATGGATATGTAGAAAGCTTGTGATTTTGATTTTTTTTCTGACAAATTTAAAAAGTGTATTACAGTATTAATGAATCATAATTCATTATCTACTACTGTTGGGTTTGAGTCTAAGATAACACGTTAATTTTTATTCTAATATGTTGGTACATATAATGATATCAGAAGAAAAAAAAGTATTATCTAAGACTCAAACCGGAGTTTCTCTTAAGGTGAAGACTGGCCGGAGCATTTCGTCGTAACGTAACACGTTACGATGCGAGCATTCAGGCAGATGTTACGACGATATGTTACAACGAAATACTCCGGCCAGTCTCCACCTTTATATGTGTCGAATGTCAAAGGATTAAAAATTCCTGTATGGACATTTGTAAAGGAATAATTATTAATGAGATATTTACTTTTTACAATGACAGTTGAATTGTGTGTCACTTAAAATGTGGGGTATGTTTTTTTTCTACTAAACCCACACCTCGATCACCCACATACACAGTCTCCCGGATGTTTTAGTCTCAAAAGCATTGTGTGGCCTAGCATTTTTTTGTAAGACTTAAGTTAAGCTACGGGCTATAAATGTAATAACTTAGACAATTTACACGTATTTATTTTCGTTGTAAAATCATATAGCTCAACAGCAAGTACAGAGTATTTTTCCTATATTAAAAAAAAAGTGTTGCGGTCATAATTCAACATTTTGGGGGTTATTCTTTAACTCCCTCGTTCATTTTCATAACTAAAATATACATCAAATAACGCACCCTTTGTCTTATTTTAGGAAATATATAAATATTTATTTATTTTTTAAATCATAAACACTATTTTATTTTAAAAAACATATTTTATTTTCATCATAAAATTTTGCAATGGCGTCTCTAAATATAATGTGTATTTATTTAAATCAAAGGTTTCAATGAAATCCCTTCATTATATTTTTACTTAAAATACGGTATAAGGCGTACATTTCAGGCTTTTTTTAAATTTCGCAATGGCGTCTTTAAATATAATGTTCATTTATATAAATCATAGGTTTCAATAAAATCCCATCATTATATTTTTACTTAAAATACAGTTTAAGGCTAACTTTTCAGTAAATTTTCTTAAAAGATAAGTAGGAAATTCAAAGTGGATTCGTAAAAAACATGTTTAAAAAAACTTTGCGAGTTGCGTATTATTGGGAAAAATAATAAAGATTATTTTTAATAAATCGTTTTTTACTGAGGCGTACTCTGCTGATTTAAAAAATGGTAATTTGCATACATTTCACGATGATAAAATATTATTGGTTCAAAAATGTCGAAAAAGTGTTAGGTTAGATTAGCGTAACATTTTTATAACACTTAATTTTTTATGTGGTTTAGAATATAGCTGTCTGACGAACGTCAAACAAGATAGAAAATTAAGTGGGAAGGACAATACATTTTTTTGTATACAAATACTTATATATCTATTTTTAATTCGATTTTTTTTTAAATATTTTTGATCACACACGGTAAATAGGTTTGTGAGTATCAGAGATAATATGCAGGTACTTATAAGTATACAAAGATATATACATTGACCACTTCGCATATGTTTATCGATCATTTACAATTTATTTTAAATATGGATAGTGAAATGATATTTATTAGGTTACCATGAATTCATGTTCCCTTTTTGTTTTGTAATCTCATGAATAAACAATTTAAACAAATATATTACTAGCACTCGAGAATAGCCTCCCAGGTTTCTTGCCCACGCCTTCTATAACTGGTCATAATCGATACCTATGTTTAAAAACGTCCAAAATGAATAAACATAAACCGTTCCGCATTTTTTATGCTTAAACGTGCACACTGGCATACATATCGCTTTCGGTTAATGAAAACGAAACTGAAATTATGATTTTTACGACCCAGAGGTGTTTTTAACGATAACATTAATTTTAATATAATGGTACATCCAGTCAATGTTTCTTTTTCATTACATTATTTATTTTTGGTGTCCATAGGTAGACATCATATACAAAGGCGTTAAATTTAAAGTGTCAGCAATAGGTCCTTCTCTCATCGTAAGCGTGTTATTTTTGCCAAAATTATTTTATTATCTTCACTTCTCAACAAAGATGAAGAAGAATATGGAAGTCTGGGTATTTACAGTGATTACGACTGTAATAGGCTAGTTCAAGTTATCACTTTACACACGTGTAATTTCACTCAGTCTTTTTAAAAATGTCCTTTACTGCGTTTTACTTTGGACAGCCGAACTGTCAAATTGAAAGTCTGTGGAAATCATGATGCCAGGTCAAAAACCAAACCTCAAAAATAAATCTTATAACACTGTGACTTGACAGTATTACCATATTGTTTTATTACCTTGTTACCATATATTTTCTATTTATTAGCAAAAAATACAAACACATCATTAGGTAAACTTATTTATAGAGCAAACCTGTTATCCACACTCGGTCATTTAAATATGAATTCGCGTAATAAAATCAATAATTCCAGTACTAGTCCCGTTAAATCACTCCTTAAATCCTTATAAATGTGGCAGACTGTGAATCTTTCTTCTTTTTATGCTAATTCAGTGTCATTTTATTGCATGGCAACTATAGCTGAATCAATAGCTGAAATTTCGCTTTCTAATTAATAAAAAGCATTTCAATTATATATTTTTTTTTAATATTAAAAAACAAGTGTTTCCTTAATTATTGTATAAAAAAACTTTGTGACATATAGTGTTTGAAATATATGACATATTTCTTTAATTTTGAATATGTTCGTGATCAACGTAGAGATATGTTTCAACATTTTGGGAGTCTAAATATAAAAATAAAACATTTATTGATTTGACTTTTAATTTGTATAACTCCATTTTCATGTATGTATTAATTGTTGAATCAAACACAGATTTTTGAGTCTAAGTTGTATTTCAATGTTAAAAAACACATAAAAATTAATATTGTGACAATTGTTTCGCCTAGTTATGGCATTTTGAAACAATTGACACAATATTAATTTTTGTGTGTTGTTTAACAATAAATACATAAAATAAAACACTTGTTTAACACCGCTTTTTGAGTTAATTAATGTAAACACCACTAGTTTTAAAAACTGCTGATGTTCCCACAGTGAGTATTTTCTCTTATCGGTCAGAATATCTAAAGTTCTCGAAATAAGTCGTGTTTAGAGAAATGTTATTCAGTAAATTAGCATTTATTTTTGCAGTGTACATTATGATAAATATATTTAGTATAATATCACTATTATATATATATATATATATACAGATATATATATATATTTTATAAATAAAAATATTTGTGTTTTTATTATTCACACAAATATTTCAATTTAATACTATTTCTGTGAGCCTGAGCGGCTCATTATTAGAAATAGGTATCAAATTGTGGTAGTGGGGTTCGAACCGAGAAACTCTGACTTAAGAGTCTGCGACACCAACCGCGGGACCACAACCCGATTATATTGCATAATTTATTGAGAGATATGTATGTAAACCATTCATTTTGTCATTATTTAAAACCCGCAAGAAAATAAAGTTGTAAGTAAGCCTAACCATATGCCAGGTCGTTAAGCCTTGTGATAATCTAACCTTCTCTTATATAATAAACGATATACGCCTAGTCTCAGTTAAGACTCCAATAAAATACAATATATTGATATATCATCCGTATGGTAAAAAAAAATTGGTTTGATGAAAACATCAAACAAAACCTCTGATAAATACATCCATAAAGTCCTTAAAAATTTACTTGCTATAAAAGAGCTATTCATAAACAGAAAATGGAGGTAAGTAAATCTGAAAAAGATGGCATCTTTTACCGTGTAGTATCTTATTACATGTCATAACGATTTTCTTCGAGAAGTTTTCTAAAATACTCTGTCTAGTTGTACCGTCGGCACAGAATACCTCAGTGAGGGCACATAATTGTAATTTATAATAATGAATGACGAAAAAAATAAAATAAAATCTAGTTTCTGATTGAGTTATGAGAAAGCTTCGTTAAAGCGCTTCCTAATATCCTTGATTCACGTTTGTGAGATTTATCTCTTACGAGGCGCTGTAGAGACAGTCGACTCTTTCTAACCTTGAAGCGGCTCTGATTGATTTATTCACAAGGATGTTGTACACAATCATTAGGATTATCTGCTATTCCTCTACACCAGTTATTCTACAACTTTTTCTACATTTTCTTCTTAATTTTATCATATTCTGCGCCTATTGGTCCATATAAACATATTTTATTACGACTATTCTCATATTTAATATCATGTTTTCAGGTATTTCCTAACTAACTAACTAACTAACCATCACGCCGCTTCCCCGCAGGGGTAGGCAGAAAGAATCGAACGCCACACCACTCTGTCTTTGCAAACATTCTTTGCCTCTTCTACATTCATGCATCTCCTCATACATACCCGACGATTATTACGACTCCTGACCCGGCCGCTTTCAAGTATTTGACATACCTGATTGTGCCAAGTTTTCCTCGGTCGTCCTCTGCTTCTTTTTCCAACTACATTCGCTCCATAAATTTGTTTAACCGTTCTTTCTTCGCTCATACGCTCCACATGTCCAAACCATCTCAACACACCTTTCTTAATTTTATCGATAATGCTTATCTCAGCCTAACATTCTTTCCTTATTTCATCATTCGAACATCTATCAAACAGGCATTTCCCAGTATGTAAAAATAGTCCGGAGCTCGGATCTAGCATAGATTTAAAAGGGTCTTTGCTGAATAAAATACTTTTATAGATATATAGATTATGAGACTAATCAACATCTCTAGGAGTTCCGAAAATTAGAGTACCTAGTGTGTTTGTCAATCATGGGTAGAACAGTAAATGTTGCACGCGAGTAGTTATCACTTAATCAGCTTTTGAAAGACCGTAAGCTCTGTAAATACCCAGACTTACATTTTCTTCTTCATCTTTGTTGAGATCAGTTCATTTCTAATATTTTGAGCCATTGATTCAGTAAATTGTCACTCGCTCACTCCTTTCAAGAACGTCATAAATCAAAAATTGTAAAATTTTCAGTTGTGCATGTTTTCGGAATGCCCGGAAAATGTACCATATTCCAGCAAAATTGGCACATTTTTAACTTAATATTTACCTTCATATTACTTTTTAACATCTCATCAAAGATAGAGAAGAATATGGAAGTCTGGGCATTTACGGGGCTGACGACCGTCATAGGCTGGTTTAAGTGATCACTTTACACACGTGTAACATTCACCAATTCCACCCATTATTGACAACCACACTACTTAAATTCTTGAAGAACTTTTATAATATTTTGTTATATAAAAGTTCTATATATATGAACCAATTTAGAAACCTTGTTCTTGAATCTCTAGAACTTCACTAGAGACATCTATTGGTGAGATGTAAAGAAGCTTTTTACTAAGCAGAAACTCTTATATTAATTCTTCCATATTCTTCTTCATCTTTGATGAGATGTTAAAAAGTAATATGAAGGTAACTCCTGTATTTGAAGAAAATCCAGATTTTGTGAACAAGTATTTGGACACACTCAAAATGTTGTTAATATTTACTCGCTACAGGGCAGAAAGTGTTGTTATTGCATTTTGAAGAAAAGTTATTGTTTAATTATTTTTTTTAAATATAGTTTATATTTTTAATGGAGAAAAAACATTCAGGTTTTACCTGAAAAGATCTGTTGCACACTAAAAAGTTCAATAAGTGGCTTGATATTTATTTTTTAAACATTTTATTATATTCTTAAAATTTTAAAAACGATCTCCTGAAAAATCAGGTTTTTTGATATTTGACGTTGTTGAAACGAGTGAGCGATTTGTGTACTACAAATGCACATGTGGTGTTGTGTAGTAATAAATTTTAAATATTATTTATTGATTCGGCATTAACTTTGTGGAATGACATGATTATTTTATTAAAATTAAACACTTGAATAATCCAATTAATCGAGTTTTATTTTATTTACGACTAGTTTCGAAAACGGCAATTGTTTTCATCTTCTGGTACATATTAAAACTAACGAATTAAAATATATTTAGGTGTATACATAGGTTAATAAAAATAGGTAGGGGAAGAATTTGCGAGAAGTCTAAGAATTAGCATTAGAGAACATCGTCGTGGACTAACAAGTAATTATTTTTCGGAATTTGCAAATTATATCATGGAAAGTAACCACTCATTTGACTCTCATACACTTAAATTATTACACTCTGTTACAAATAAAGGTCAAGTCATGAATAATTTAGAAAATTTAGAAATACATAAAAATTTAACTTCAGATAAAACAATAATTAGTAATATACTGTTTCAAAATACGTCACCATTATTATCAATATTCCCTTTTACAAAAAATGTTGTTCTTTAACCCCCCTACCTATATTTATTAACCTATGTATATATACACCCAAATATATTTTTATTCGTTAGTTTTAATTTGTACCAGAAGATGAAAACAATTGTCGTTTTCAAAACTAAATAAAATAAAACTCGATTAAGTGGATTATTCAAGTCTTTAATTTTAGTAAAATATGTTTTCAATGTTTGGGAGCCCAGCTCTATCACGCAGCGCGCTGTTCAACTTACCATATTATATATTAAATGAAGCCTTACGGGAAATTTTTTGCTTACTGTTTTAAATAATCAATATTGAATAACTTTACTTCGTTACTTGTTCAATTAAACTTGTCTGTACCTCTAACACAATTATTTAACAGAGGAATTGAATCGCTATTGTTGATACTTATGTTATACTGGCGCTGTTCAGCGATTTGTGTGTGTAAGGGCGCTTGTCCACTACCCGGAATTTTACCGTCCGGAAGTCTGGTTTTGAAAAAAAAGCGACAGTTTAGCGTGATCGAATTTATCTTTATAAAAAGAATCAACTTTGTTTTCACCACTTTTTTTACTAATACAATTCAACCTACCGGTTTGAACAACAATACATTGTCATCATCAGGGCTTATTTTAAATAAAAAACATCAAAATACTCTCACCAAAAACTTCCATACACTCCATAAAAATCGTAAATGTTATTATTATTATTAATTGCGGAAAACATTCAAAAAATTTATCTTTGAATTTCTTGTTTTCTTTTTCGCAGATACTTTGTGGCACATTTTATAAACTTTATAAAATTAAACTAATTAATAAAATTAATTTGATTAGAAGTTTGGAGTGTGTGAAAGTTTTTGGTAAGGGAATGTAATTAATTATTTTAGTATTTTATTATAATAGTATTTTAATGTTTTTTATTTTTTTAGAATTCAATAAACCCTGATGATGACAAGGTTATTGTCGAAACCGGTAGGTTAAAGTGTAGATACTTATAATAAAAAAAAGTGGTTAAAACAAAGTTGTTTAATTTTATGATGTATATCTTTTAAGCTTGAGCTTAAGCTTTTTTTATAACAACGAACTTCGGTCTTAACATATATTGTTTCTACATATAGAAATATCACCAGATTTATATAACAGGAAGAAGAAAAATTAAGATGTTAGAAGCCGATAATTTATAACGTAGAGCGGAAGACCGCCCGCAGGTTACCTAATTACTTTGGATCAAAAGGAAGGTTTACGTTTAACGTAATTATACGTTTATAACAGTAGGTATACATAACAAGAGTTATAGAGGTGATTACTTTTGTTTTGTTGTATAAATATCTAATATTTAGAATAAGTAATGATGTCTGATCGTAGATAGAACCTTGCGTGAAATTGCTAATCGATGTGTTTGATTAGATTCATCACATGTCAATCACGTTTTATAATTAAACTGTTTCAAGATCGCCTTCTGACAGTTTAGTAAATATAAGATTAGATTATTTACCATTTCGATGTGGCCTCCACATTTCCTATACGGTAGGTAATAGAGTTTATCAATTCATAAAAAAAAAACAAATATAACACAACAAGTTGTTATATTGGCATCTCGAGTTAGATGAAGAAGAATATGGATGTTGGGTTCGTTATTAAGTGATGACAAGGTCCGTTATTAAGTGATGACCTAAACCAGCCTATGACAAAGCTTTTTTTTTAAAGAGAAATAAAAGTGCTTTTATTATTAAACAAATATTTCAATTTCATACTATTTCTGTGAGCCTATGCAGCTCATTATTAAAAATAGGTATCAAATTGTGGTAGAGTGGGTTTGAACCGAGAAACTCAGATTTAAGAGTCTACGACACTAACCACGGGACCACAACCCAAAACTTATATTTTAATTTAAGTTACAAATAAGTTACATTTTAAAAAAGTATGTTTTAGTTTACATTTAGACCTGAAGATGGAAGCTTAGCTTCCGAAACTAGTTGTCTTAAATAAACTCAAGCGGTAAAAAAAGTATTTTCTTTGATAATTTCAACATGTTTTACTACAAAGTAAATGCCGAAACAACAAATAAAGTATTTGGTTTATCGATTTCGCTCATTCCTTTTAAGAACGTCATAAATCAAAAAACTAGATTTTTCAGGAGAACGTTTTTAAAGCTTAAAAACATAATACAATGTATTAAAAATAAATATCAAGCCACTTATTGAACTTTTACTGTGCAACAGATCTTTTTAGGTAAAACCTGGAGGTTTCTTTCTCCATTTGAAAAATACTTAAAATAAGTATATTTAAAAAAAAAAAATAATACCTTTTCTTCAAAATGCAAAAACAACACTTTCTGCCCTGTAGCGGGTAAATATTGAGTTAAAAATATGCCTCTTTTGCTGGGATATATAACATTTTCTGGGCATTCCGAAAAATTGCACAACTGAAAAATGTCGATTTTTTATTTATGACACTCTTGAAAGGAGTGAGCGATTTTTATTATTTCACTGGAATGTTTTGAAAATATATACCTGAGGTGAATACTGTAGGTATGTAAAGTGGTATGACTTCTTCAGGAATAAGGACGTGATGAGAAAAACGAAATTTAAAAGCAATCGGTGAATTATTTGATAATTAAGATTTTAAGCAAAGAAAAATTGCAAATTTTTATTTTTTCAGATGTTATTTACGTTAGGTACATTCTTGACCGATTTTCTAAAATGAATCAGTCATGTCGGAGGACCTCATGTACAACACAAGTAATAAATCAAAAATCAAGGAAGAAAATTCCGGTATGAAATGGCGCCACATGAATAATTATGCAAGTAAGAAAATCATTAATAGTGTATCTTCAAATACTTCTGGCTATTAATGGTAATTATCAATAATTCATCATGTTGAATATTACTCGGAATGAATTAGTAGTTCTTGCGAAGTGTTTGCAAAGCTGTTACATTTTTTTATATATTTTTTTCATAATGCAATGTATTTGAAGGTGTAAATATATAGACGTGAGACATGTTTTACATCCATCATCAGATAATCACTTTCAATATGTGATTATCATCTTTATTTACTGAAAGAAAGACGAACTAATATCTTCATGCCTTCATTTATTGATTTGGCGTTTAATTTGTAGAACTCCATTTTAATTTATGTACTAATTTTTAATCAAACACAGATATTTTGAGTCTACTAAGTTGTATTTTATTTGCAAAAACAAATAAAAAAATTATATTGTGACAATTGTTTTGCCTTGTTACGTGTTACAAGTTTTTATGTGTTTTTGTTAATAAAATACAACTTAGTAGACTCAAAAAATCTTTGTTTGATTTAAAATTAATACATAAATTCATGCCTTCTTCCCAACTTATCATCTTTTTAGACTGTTGGGGTCAGTTCTCCTCGTCCTCAGATTGTAGGTCCTTCTATCATGGACAACGTTACCTAAGCCATGCCTTCAAATCATATTTTCTTTCTCCAGCATCAATGAATTCTTTGGTCTTCCTCTTGATGTCTAACAAGGAAGATCCATGGCGATGAACTTACCTTATAATTTATCATCACGCTACTTTCCCTCAGGGGTAGGAAGAGAGAATAGAATGCCACGCAACTCAGTCTTGGCAAACATTATTCTCCCCTTCCAGATTCATGCATCTCCATAAGGATGACCACACCCGTCGATTTTTCCAACTCCTGACCTGAGTACTTTAAAGTATTTCACATACTGACCATGCCAAGCTTTTCTTAGTCTTCTTCAGCCCTTATTTCCAACTAAATTAGCTTTAAAACTTTGTTTTGCCTATCTTTACCCACGCTTTTTTATATTTACAACACATATTGGTATTAGGACTCGATTGTGTACAGCTAGATTAGCTTTAGCTGTTAGGTTTTTATTTGCTAAGTTTTCCTAGGTATTTCTTTTTTCCTAAATTCATCCCAAATTATATTTGTAGACTGTTGGGGTCAGCTTTCCACATCCTCAGGTTGTAGGTCCTTTTATCATGGACATTGTCACCTAGGACATGCCTACATGCCTTCGAATCTTGGCATCGAATATTATATTTTTGTAGAATTGATGAATATTTTAGTCTTCCTCTGGATGTCTTTCGACGGGGATCCATGGCGATTGCCTGGTTTAAAATATGTTCTCTGCATCCTATGTGCCTATACCCCATGGCGTGCATAGAGTTTTTGATCGGGGTAGGCGGTAGGGTGGGGTGATGGTAAAGCATAGTATGCACTGGTAGTGTTTCTATATGGAAGGTAGGGAAGGTGTATGTTTGTATTTATAATACCAATATTTACTCGGAAATGTTATTTGTTTGCAATACTCACTTTCAAACATCATGACTGTGAGTTTTAAATAAAAAAATCATATATTTCAAGCTTACGAAACTCATATAAGTTCGACGTTCACAATTCGATTTCGAAACCATTACAAATTTCACCAACTCAACATTTTTATTATTCGACCTATCTTGTTATAGCGTTGAGAGAAGACGATTTATTTTTAATTTAATTTTAACACGACACAAACACATAAATCTAACGGCGAACCAGTAAATCCTGCACAAAATGCTGTTTCTAATCACCTCATCAATTCTCAGTTTTAATTACCTTTGTTAAAATGAAAATAAATATATTTAAATAAATTAACACCTTGAGATAAAACAATGAGATTAACACATTATATATATATATATATATATATATATATATATATATATATATATATATATATATATATATATATATATATATGTAATAAAATAACTAGGTACCTACCTATACATTTTATTAAGTACTTTCAAATAGTACCTACATAAAACAGTTCTTCCACTAGATGTCGCATGCGTCGCACAGAATTAAACAAAAGACTTCCGATTATATTATTAACTGTCAGAATCAGATAGATAGATAGATAGATAGATATAAAAATTATTATAAAGATAAATTAAGAATAAACTTTAATTATAAACTTTAATTACAAAGCAACACATTGTTTATTTTATTATTATACACCCACTTTACATATTATTTACACTTAATTTTCAAAAGGAAAATATTACCACGTTATAAAACGACAATAAAAGTTTATGTAAAATTTGTGAAAATTTAAATAAGGGAACTCGATATCACTCTGAAGCAACGTGCTGGTTTAAAACAAAGGAGGATGATAAGATTAATAATAAAAATGAAGATTTACAAATTACACAGAAAAAGTGCTTGAAGAATGAAAATAAAAATAATGTGAAAAAAATTTCTACAAAATATAAAATAAAATATAGTCCAGAAAATAAGAATTTCGAAGCAGATTGTATGAGCAGGAATCCAGTATTAGAATCGAAGGAAAATGCAAATGAACAATTAAAAGTTGTAAATTTGGTTAAATTCGAAGATATTTTAAAAGATCAGAATAAAAATGAAGACATACAAATAACACAGAAACAGTGCTTGAAAAATGAAAATAAAAATAAAGTAGAAAAAACTTCTACGAAAGACAAAATAAAATATACTCCAGGAAAGAAGAATTTAGAAGTAGATTGTGTAAGCAG
The DNA here is from genome assembly GCF_059751285.1 of Brachycentrus maculatus. NCBI lineage: Eukaryota > Metazoa > Arthropoda > Insecta > Trichoptera > Brachycentridae > Brachycentrus > Brachycentrus maculatus. Next base: position 252,697 of record NW_028280808.1, read on the forward strand.
GAATCCAGTATTAAAATCGAATGAAAATGCAGATGAACAATTAAAAGTTGTAAATTTGGTTAAATTAGAAGATATTTTAAAAGATCAGAATAAAAATGAAGACATACAAATAACACAGAAACAGTGCTTGAAGAATGAAAATAAAAATAAAGTAGAAAAAAATACTACAAAATATAAAACAAAATATACTCCAGAAAAGAAGAATTTAGAAACAGATTGTCTAAAAAGGAATCCAGTATTAGAATCTAATGAAAATGCAGATGAACAATTAAAAGTTGTACATTTGGTTATATTAGAAGATACTTTAAAAGATCTGAATAAAAATGAAGGAATTCAAAAGAAAAAAAACTTATGGATTGAAAAAAACTGTGTCTACTTTAAAAGAGTCAAGAAGAAAAAAGAAAGAAAAAAAAAAAGAACGGAAAAAAGAAAAAAAAAGAAAGAAAGAAAAAAAAACAAGAAAGAAAAAAAAAGAAAAAAAAAAGAAGGAAAAAAGAAAGAGAGAAAAAAAAAAAAAACTTTATCATATCACTAAACTTTTACCAGTACCTTCAATACAAGAAGATGATCCGGAGGACGAGTGAAAATTTTACTATGAATTTTCATCCCCAAGGGGGGAGATGTAATAAAATAACTAGGTACCTACCTATACATTTTATTAAGTACTTTCAAATAGTACCTACATAAAACAGTTCTTCCACTAGATGTCGCATGCGTCGCACAGAATTAAACAAAAGACTTCCGATTATATTATTAACTGTCAGAATCAGATAGATAGATAGATAGATAGATATAAAAATTATTATAAAGATAAATTAAGAATAAACTTTAATTATAAACTTTAATTACAAAGCAACACATTGTTTATTTTATTATTATACACCCACTTTACATATTATTTACACTTAATTTTCAAAAGGAAAATATTACCACGTTATTACACATTTATTATATATATATATATATATATATATATATATATATATATATATATATATATATATATATATATATATATATATATAAAAATATATATATATATATATATATATATATATATATATATATATATATATATATATATATATATATATATATATATATATATATATATATATATATATATATAAATTAAATATATAGCAAATTAAGCAATTAATACATTATAACACATGTTTTCGAATTGAAAACGCGTGTGTTTTTAAACATCTATGGGTTCATTTGCTCAAAATCTTAAATCTCCTTAAGTTAAGAAATTTCAACACAACGTTGCGTTCAACTACGCGCATGTTTTTATTTTGAATTACATTGATAAAGGTGACAGTTTGTTGTTGCATAGTTACTTAAAATGGCAGCACCATCTTTTGAACATAAAACATCACACTCAATAATAAACATCGCTCATGGCAGACAGCGTGTTCCTTGACACTTGATTGTTATTTCATAGCTGTATAATATTTGCATTCTACATAATCGTGAAATTATATTTACGAATATGAGGAAAGCGTGCTTTGTGTATTTATAATTATTTCTTTTCAAATTAACAAGACTGAGCCTAAGCATTGCGTGGCCAGGTACATTATTATGTTTACAATAAAAATATAAACGCGTTTAAATTCGATATGAATCATAAAATATTTCGAGGTAAGATTATTTATTTGATAAAAGTATTGAGAAAAAAAAACGTATTATTGAGTTTTTAAGATACTTAGTTCTACTGAACGTGACACTGGAATCGTGGGAAAGATAATGTCGATGATTAAATACGTGAATCAAATGAAAAAGAAATAATTCTTAATCTGTTTTGCTAAATTGAGCCCCTATCATATTAAGATTTTTTTTTAAATACATAAATAACAAAACCTTGAAATTGTTTTTGCTTTTTTAGACTTGAAGATATTAGGTCACAGACAGGCAAAATCTTGAAAATCGACTTTTGGAATAACGAACTAACTCAATAATGGACTAACTGTTGTCATGTGTATTTTTTTATGATCAGGAAAAATCTAGATATAGTTTCAACATTTTGGACAAATATTTAAGTATATGTACTTGTTCACAAATCTGGATTATCTCCAATTTGGAGTTATTTTTTACATCTCAACATGATGAAGAAGAATATGGAAGTCTGGGCATTTATAAATTATTAATTATCAAAAGTTTCAACTGGATTATCATAGGAATTTCATACTGGGTTTGAACTAAGTCTAATTATATAGTACAATGAAGTATGAAATATACTCGACAAAGATGAAGAGGATTATGGAAATAAGGGTATGTACAGGGCTTACGAAATGTTGAAAATATGTAATATACAGTTCATATACTATTTCTCGGCACATAGATCATAATAAAATATGTATTATTTTTTAACATCTCATCAAAGATGAAGAAGAATATGGAAGTCTGGGCATATACGGGGCTGACGGCCGTCATAGGCTGGTTTAAGTGATCACTTTACACACGTGTAACATTCACCAATTCTACCCATTATTGACAACCACACTACTCAAATTCTTGAAAGTTCTATATATATGAACCAATTTAGAAACCTTATTCTTGAATCACTAGAACTTCACTAGAGACATGTATTGGTGAGATGTAAAGAAGCTTTTTATTAAGCAGAAACTCTTATATTGGTATGTGAGGTCCGAATCCTGGATTATAATCACACACATGAGAAACGCCAGCAAATACCATTTTCATTTTTATGATTTAGCCTATAATTTGACCAGATAATTGATTTACAACATTTTGAGTTTGTCTAAATACTTGTTCACAAAATCTGGATTATCTCCAATTACAGGAGTTATTTTCACATTATAAATTTTAAACATCTTAAGATGATGAACATCTCATCATTTTTAACATCTCATCTTGAGATGTTAAACAACAATATGAAAATAACTCCTGTAATTGAAGATAATCGATTTTGTGAACAAGTATTTGGACACACTCAAAATGTTGTATATAATATATGTACATACTTAATTAGAAAAAGCTAAAATGGCAGTGTACAATGGAGTCCTGGCACCGAACATAATGTATGGAACTGAAGCTTGGATGTAACAGAAGGATGAAAGTAGACTGAATGCAGTCAAAATCCGATCTCTCAGAAAAAAAAAATTTTTATAATATGTTGATCAAACTACACGTGATGTATCTAAAATCATTACTCCTTCACTCTTAAGAACAGTAATAAATTTTTCTAAGTTATTACGCTGTAGTTATATAACTTTGATGAATCACATTGAAGGTTTCCAATTATTTAAAAATGCAATCGAATACATCACCGAAATCACGAAACGCACATAAAAATAATATCTTCTTTTAAACCACAACATTCTTGAAGAAAAAATGGACTCACTGCATCCTACATCACGAGATTCTTATCTTTTTGTGTATTCACAATGTTACAATTATTTATTTTTGATGATATCGATCGGCCAAGAAATAAACAATACTTCAAGGTAATATTTTTATGTGTGCTTTTAAAACTGTTGAAACGTGGGATAGTTATCTAAATTGTATATTTTTTTACGTTTTACTAGATTCTTTCTGCATTCGAACAGTATTTCGGTATTTTTTTATGAGTTTATATTACTCACACCTAATATTAAGTGTTAGTAATATATCTATGTATGTGAGCATATATCTGCATCTTTTTTTAGTTTTTTTTTTAAGCTCATCTTTCATTTTATTATTATTTGAGCTTACACTGTGACTTCCTGGTTCCGACGTCCAGTCAGCATATAATTTATATATTTATATATATATATATATAAATATATATATATATATATATATATATATATATATATATATATATATATATATATATATATATATATATATATATATATATATATATATATATATATATATATATATATATATATATATATATATATATATATATATATATATATATATATATATATATATATATATATATATATATATATATATATATATATATATATATATATATACATATATATATATATATATATATATATATATATATATATATATATATATATATATATATATATATATATATATATATATATATATATATATATACATATATATATATATATATTTATATATATATATATATATATATATATATATATATATATATATATATATATATATATATATATATAAACATATATATATATGTATATATATATATATATATATATATATATATATATATATATATATATATATATATATATATATATATATATGTATATATATATATATATATATATATATATTAATTTATATATATAAACATATATATGTATGTATATATATATATATATATATATATATATATATATATATATATATATATATATATATATATATATACATATATATATATATATAATATATATATATATATATATATTTATATATATATATATATATATATATATATATATATATATATATATATATATATAAATATATATATATATATATATATATAAATATATATATATATAATATATATATATATATATATATATATATATATATATATATATATATATATATATATATATATATATATATATATATATATATATATATATATATATATGTCGCTCACTCCTTTCAAGAACGTCATAAATCAAAATACTTGATTTTTCAGGAGAACGTTTTTAAAGTTTAAAAATATAACACAATGTGTTAAAATAAATATCAAGCCACTTACTGAACTTTTTACTGTGCAACAGATCTTTTTAGGTAAAACCTGATGGTTTTTTCTCCATTTGAAAAATAAATAGTTTATTTAAAAAAATAATTAAGCAATGCCTTTTCTTCAAAATGCAAAAACAACACTTTCTGCCCTGGAGTGGGTAAATATTAAGTTAAAAATATGCCTCTTTTGCTGGGATATAGTACATTTTCTGGGCATTCCGAAAACATGCACAACTAAAAATTGACGAATTTTGATTTATGACGTTCTTGAAAGGAGTGAGCGATGTAAACTATAAACTGTAATATATGTAATTTTTTTGTGACGTACATGCACATTTACATAACGTCTCAATTTATACTCTTTATAAATTGCATTTTGGCCAATATCCTCAATAAATCTAAAATAATATTTTTCATTGAAAATACGCAGTTAATAATTTAAATTCTTACAGGAAAATATATGTTGAGACTAAAACGAGTTCACTGGTCATAAATATAGAACCATACGGCTACTGCAATTTTAATTAGCGTCTGAAACATAAACCTCTCCAACGCGAATGCTTCAATACTTCCGTTTGCAGTTCTTCATACAATAATAACTCTTAAAGTTAAATATAAACCTTGTGTATTTAATTAATGAAAAAAAAAATGGTATAATTAAAATGAAACTTTGTTGTAAAATCACTATTTATAGTGATTTCAAAACAAAGTTACATTTTAATTAAAATTAAAAAATCACAAAGTTAGTGCTTCAAATATAAATTATAAAAAATATGGCATTTAAAAAAAAAATAAAATACGAACGTTTTATCTAAATTTAACTAAATAAGATTATTTGGTCGGCCAAAGAAAAAAATTAAGTAGACTGAAAGCAGTCATTAGACCACAGTCTAATGTGCAGAATAAACGATGTACAGGTCATTTTTTTCTTTCCTTATTTGTGTGTACATTTTGACAAGACCCACCTTGTGTGTAAAAGACACACAAGGTGGGTCTTGTCGGCTTGTGACTGGATCTCTGCAAAAATATGATAATTTTGTGTGTAATTAACAAAATAATGAAATAAAAAATTAAGTTGTTATATCGCTCACTCCTTTCAACAACGTCATAAATAAAAAATCGTAAATTTTCAGTTGTGTTTTCAGTATGTTTTTGAAATGCCTAGAAAATGTATGATATCCCAGCAAAGGCGGCATATTTTTATCTTAATATTTACCTGCTATAGAGCAGAAAGTGTTGTTTTTGGATTTTGAATAAAACGTAATACTTAATTATTTTTTTAAATATACTAAATATTTTTCAAACGGAGAAAAAAACCTTCAAGTTTTACCTATTAAGGTGTGTTGCACAGTAAAAAGTTCGATAAGTGGCTTGATATTTATTTTTAATACATTTTATTTTATTCTTAAACTTTAAAAACGATCTCCTAAAAAATCAAGTTTTTTGATAAACGACGTTTTTGAAAGGAGTGAGCGATAAATGAAAATTCCCGAAAAAACTCAATAGTTTAAAATTTTATAAATAACGTGCCAATATCAAAACAATCAAGATAATGCCTCGCCTTGATATTAAAATATTCAAACTATAAAAATATGGCAAACAAAACAATAAACACACAAACAAAAAACACACAAAACGAATAAAACATCCAGTTCTTAAAAACTGCAATTATAGTCCATTGAAGAAGACCTTGCAATCTGACTGCATCGCTCTAATTACGATCTAAAGCATTCACATTTTCACCACAAACACAATTATGCACTAAGCTGGCCGCAAATCTGCAAGTTGACTGTGTGTTGATCAATAGGGAAATTAGACATAGTAGTCTTACCGGATGTTCTATTGTTCAGATGCACTTGAATAGACCTGAATAAAAATAACTGGTCAAACTTTGTATTTTGGTCACATAAATATATAAAAAATAAAAATAAGACTGCCAATTTTGAAAAAAAACAACTCGCAAAATTGTTTAATGTATAAGGGTTTGAAAATGTATGATGAGATGCCTAAATGTATGAAGAATGAAAAGAGTCTGAAAGAATTTAAAAATAAATGTTTTGTTTACTGTAAGAAGATGTAAATATTTATACGATGTAAATCAATTGTAAAAATACAACAACAAACAAAACCCTTATCCGCACCCCAATGGTGCATAGGGCACTGCATCATATAAACGCAGTGTTATCTTGATCGTTTACACACAAAGGAAAGGTGATCAGCCCTCCGCTTCAGGTACCAGTCCAGGGTAATATTGAATAAATATTACAGTGAAAAAATCACTTATATTTATTTGACCCCCCCTGGGAATCGAACCCGGGACCTCCAGAACGGTAGCCGAGCGTGCTGACCATTACACTACGGAGGCGGACAAAAGCGTTTACTTAATTTAATACAAACTATTGTAGAAATAGTTTGTATTAAATTAAGTAAACGCTTACTTAAGAAATAAAATAAAAATAATAATAATAAACAGTACGCAATGGTGCCCATTGTATCATTAGGTGGAGTAAGGGACAGATATAGACAGAGAACAGAACCCCAGAACAGAAAGAAAAATAGTAGCAAAATGGAAATAATACCGTTTTTTTAGCTCAACATCGCCTTAAATTATTCGCAGACACCTATTCTCAAAGTTAAATACACGGCTGTTCCAGACTCATTTTATTCACAAATACCAGCATTATTCATTACATTGAGCTCCTTCACTAACCTCATCTATATCGTTACTAATCACTCAGCCTTCACATAAATGTGTCGGGTTGTGGTCCCGTGCTTAGTGTCACGGACTCTTGAGTCAGAGTTTCTCGGTTCAAACCCACTCAACCACAATTTGATACCTATTTCTTATAATGAGCCGCTTAGGCTCATAAAATTAACATGGAATTGAAGTTTTTTTGTAAATAATAAAAAAAAAAAAACAAAATTTTTTTTAAAACCTGAGCAAGTTTATTCCTTCTACCTCTTTCTTATCTTGATTGAAACAATAAAAGCTGAAAAAATCAACACTTTGATCTAATCAGCATTAATTAAATAAAAAAAAAATTTAATGCAACTGAAATGCGTTAAATAAACAAGACAGGATACAATCACAGTAAAACGTGACGTTTAAAAAAATGTACCTATTAATTCGTAAGAGTTTAAAGTGCTCTCCGATAACGTATGTCATTTTCAACGATTACAGTTCAAAAATAGTAACACACATTTCGTTAGTCTTATACCGATATTATTATTTGATTTATTTTTTATAAAGGAATTTAACAGAGCAGCAACATTAAGTTAATTAAGATAAAAGTACTTTTTAAATACAAAAATCGGACATCGTTTAGACGCACATTTGTCTGAGAGATCGCGTTTCGACTGCATTCAGTCTACAGCTGGTATAGTAAATAAATCTAGTTTAGAAAACTAACTAACTTACTAACCATCACGCCGCTTCCCCACAGATATTGGCAGAGAGAATCGAACGCCACACCACCTTGTTTTGCAAACATTCTTTGCCTCTTCCACATTCATGCATCTCCTCATACATACCCGACGATTATTTCGACTCCTGACACAGCCGCTTTCAAGTATTTGACATACCTTATTGTGCCAAGATTTCCTCGGTCTTCCTCTGCTTCTTTTTTCCAACTACATTCGCCTCATAATTTTTTTAACCGTTCTTTCCTCACTCATACGTTCCACGTGTCCAAACCATCACAACACACCTTTCTTAATTTTATCGATAATGCTTATCTTAGCCTTGCATTCTTTCCTTATTTCATCATTCGAACATCTATCAAATATTTTTTTGCCGTACATTCTTCTGAGGGATCGCATTTAGACTGCATTCGGTCTACTTTCATCCTTATTTTTGTCAACTCCATACACAAGGGTTGGAATTTATTTTGATCAATTCCGCGGTGATCTAATTGGCTCGAAATAAACATCGTAACAGGGTTCAAAATCATAACCAATATTATAAAAGAGCCACCCTAATTTTAGGAACAAGTATTGTAGATGGAATATTTGCCGACAGGGGCTTGTTATTCGTGCACCTAATTTGTCGTAATGTTACCGCAAACTAACTGAAATTCACCGCAAAAACCTGCCGATTCTCGTTGTAACAATTTTACACAATGCTTTGACTTTACAGGGGAGACAGAATGTAATTGCCTACTAATTCGACGTATTCAAAGAACAAAGTAATTTCGGTTTCGTGTACGAATGAAAGCCCATGCGATTCTTTGTACAAACTATCGCGTTCACGCGATTTTTAATACCCTGTTATTTCATCAATTTATAAATTACAAAATGACTTTGTAAAATATTGATATTTATCATATTATAACTTAATGTAACATCTACAAAATTTTCGGTGTAATTCGATAAATTGAGATAGTATAAAAATATAAAAATATAAAAATATAAAAATATAAAAATAACTAACAATATATAATAATGGATCTTTTTATTTATGTACTAATTTTTAAATCAAACAGATTTTTTGTCTACTCGGTTGTATTTTATTGTTAAAAAACACATACAAATTAATATTGTGATAACTATTTCGCCTAGTTTTGTCATTTTCAAACGAATGTGAATATTAAATGGACTGACTTAAATAGCTATACAATTCTAGGTACTTAGGTAAAAGTTTGAAAATGCCATTACTTCTACTTTTTTACTTCTGATTTATTTATATTCATATTTATTTTATTTTATTTTATCTGTGTTCATATTTATTTTACCTCTGATTTGTATTTAGTTAGCCAACATCTAGAGGTAAATTTCTGTAGATTCACTGTAAGCGAAACAATTGTCACAATATTAATTTTTACGTGTTTTTTAAAAATAAATTACAACCAACTAGACTCAAAAAAATATTTGTTTAATTTAACAATTAATACATTAATTTAATTGGAGTGCTACAAATTAAATGCCAAATCAATACACAATATAATGGATCTTCCTCGAAAGATATGTAGAGTAAGACCAAAAATGTAAAGGATGCTGCAAAGAGAGAACATGGTTCGAAGGCATTGCCTAGGTTGTCCATGATAGAATGACCTATAATCAGAGGACGAGGAGGGCTGACCCCAGCAGTCTACAAAGACGAAAGTTAAGATGTAGTTAAGAAGAAAATATAAAAATAACTCCCAAGTAGAGAAGCCAAGATTTTCAACAAGTATTTGGATCCTTGTTTAAAAATCTTGGCTATTCCACTTAGGATTTTTTTTTCTTTATCTATTTTGATATCTCAACATAGATAAAGAAGAATATATCAGTCTGGGTATTCAAAGGTCTTACGACCTGTCCTAGACTAGTTTATGTGATCACTTTATAAGTGATCACCGTGAGCGGTGTTTGAAAATGATGGGGAATGCATCGAAACACGCCTCAGAATTGTTTTAAAGAAATAGTGGTATTTACCAAGTAATAATTTAAAATTGATACGTATATATTAATTACAAAAAAGTGATTGCAAAATCGATTAATGAAACTTTTATAGAATAGACCTAATGATGAGTCTTCTAAAGTTTCGTTGCTTTGTACTTATGATTTTTTTTTGAATTGTTGATTTTGTCTAAAAATAATTTTTGTTGGTTGTCTTGAAATAAGTTCTGTTGGTTGTGCCTAGAAATAAATTCTGTTGGTTGTGCCTGGAAATAAAGATTGTTGGTTGTGCCTAGAAATAAGTTCTGTTGGTTGTGCCTAGAAATAAAATTTGTTGGTTGTGCCTAGAAATAAGTTGTGTTGGTTGTGCCTAGAAATAGGTTTTGATGTACTTAAAAATAAGTTTTATTGGTACGTACATATAAATTAACGTTTATTGCAGTTGTTCATGTAACCTACTGACACTGACGCAATACGTATTCGGATAAATTCAATTCCATTATGATACGATCTTCTGCCCTTTAAGGAAGGCCTTTCTCACATGGCTATACATTGTACTGTACATTCCTTCGCCATTCCTAGAAAGTCGACCCCGGCATTACTTTATTTCATCGCAATTCTTCTAACGTTATGTGTCATTATCTACAACCCTATATTTTCATAAAACATTGAAAATATGACAAGACGAATAAGACAGATAAATGAGCCATGTGACGGATCTTGATTGATTTAAAATACTGAATCCATTGAATCTATTGTATTGTTGTATCTTTTTTTAAATAATAATAATAATAATAGTAATAATAATAATAATAATAATAATAATAATTACTCTTTATTACAGCTTCACTAAGTGGTGGGTGCAATACTTAGTTAGCCATATATGTTTTACAATATTTTTTTATACAATAAAATTAAAAATAATAAACAAATAAGAAAGTGAAAGGAAAAAAAATATATTTATATATATATATATATATATATATATATATATATATATATATATATATATATATATATATATATATATATATATATATATATATATATATATATATATATATATATATATATATATATATATATATATATATTTATATATATATATATATATATATATATATATATATATATATATATATATATATATATATATATATATATATATATATATATATATATATATATATATATATATATATATATATATATATATATATATATATATATATATATATATATATTTATGTAATAATAATAAATTTGGAGAGATGTAGATAAACATTAGCTCGCTGGCAAACGCAGCACTGTGCTCCAGTGCCGCCACATGTCCAGCCCCCATCTGTGCTCCACAAGGCGCTTTATGATGAGGTTGGAGCTCTTCATCAGCCTCTCCCGGAAGCCTGCCACTCGGTGCCTTAACAGGCCATCCCAGTGTGGTAGGCGTGCTGTGGCAAACATACCACTCGCGCTGCAGTGTCGGGGTAACTTCATTAAAGCTCTGTAACCGTTATTATAGCATATTTTCATGTTCTTTAAGTATCAACTTTATTCATTTGTTGAGAACTATACACATCCACTTTAATTTTTTAAGAGGTATAACCCAAATATGCTATTACTCCTTGTACATAATAGACAAGGAAATTTTTCTAAGGCAACTATCATTTATGTAAAAAATAAAATAAAACAGACCTAAAATATGCACACAAAAAATCAGAAAACTGTAAACGATGATTAAAGCCCAATATATGATAAATCACAACTTAATTTTCGTTAAACGATCATACAATTTGTCTTTGACTTAAGCTTTGATATTTTCCTTTTCCCATTTTTCTCCCTTCCGTTCCTCTTGCAGGTATTTTCACAAATTAACAATTGTTTAATTTTGCACAAGTACTTTGTTTAACTCATTTATGTGAATGACTTGATTTATTTGACTATTCTGTAAAATTCACAAATAAAATAAAATTTAAAAAAATAAACCCAGGTAACATTTAACGCAATTAAATTTTTGCTTAAACATCGTTTTTCTATTAAAAAAATTTAATAAGTTTTTCTTCGAAATAAATAAATAGTTTTGAAAAGAAAAGAGTTATTGAAAGGTAAGAAACTAAGATTTTTTTTAAATGTATGTTCTAAAAAAACAACTTCCAATAGATACATATTTTCGAACAAAAAAATTGTGCACTGAAATATCGCTCACTCCTTTCAAGAACGTCATAAATAAAAAAAAACTTGATTTTTCAAAAATATAATACAATTTATAAAAAATAAATATCAAGCCACTTATTGAACTTTTTACTGTGCAACAGATCTTTTTAGGTAAAACCTGAAGGTTTTTTCTCCATTTGAAAAATATTTAATATATTTCAAATAATAATTAAACAATAATTTTTCTTCAAAATTTAAAAACAACACTTTCTGCCCTGTAGCAGGTAAATATTAAGTTAAAAACATGCCTCTTTTGCTGGGAAATAGTAAATTTTATGGGTGTTCTGAAAACACGTACAACTCCTAATGATGCCCTAACTTCAATACGTACCTAAGTAGCATTGGTGAAATCGTAATCTATCAAAAGTACGCAACTCTTCCATATCCTTGTCGAAGCTTCAAACAATGAACAAAAAATGTAGATCAATTAGATTTGAGTGCTTAATTTATTAATCTTGATAATAATTTGTCTCGTTAAGCTCAGTTCGTGTGCCGTCTAACCTTCGAACGAGCTTATCTTTTAAACGTTAAATCATTTGACTGTAGTTTTTCTCACGTTGTTATATTTTGTATAACACTAAATATATAATACTTTGATTTATTGCATTGTTTACTTAATAAAAATGGACACATTAAATCTGTTGTTCTTCAAAATATTTTAAAATATTTCATTTAAAAGGTTTGAGCGTTTCAAATCAAAGGAAAACATTTATTAACGTAATATTGTTTTTAAATTGATGTTTTACTTTGTCAATACCAGTATTTCTAAAAATCTACCATTACACGTTTTTCGATGCATTCCGCATCATTTTCAAACACTAAAAATGTTGCGGAAGGCATCGAATCAAGTGTCACTGTATTCCTCCTGTTTCCAACACAGATTAAAATAAAATAAATATTATTTTTTAATGTCAGATGTTACAAAAATCCACTTGATGATCTATAAACCTAATAATCTTTGATGAGATATCAAAAAATAATATGAAAATAACTCCTGTAATTGGAGATAATCAAGATTTTGTGAACAAGTATTTGGACACACTCAAAATGTTGTAAATAAATTATCTGGTCAAATTATAAGCTTAATAATATGGTATTTTCTGGCGTTTCTCATATGTGTGATTATAATCCAGGATTCGGATCTCACATACTAATATAAGAGTTTCTGCTTAATAAAAAGCTTCTTTACATCTCACCAATAGATGTCTCTAGTGAAGTTCTAGTGATTCATGAACAAGGTTTCTAAATTGGTTCATATATATAGAACTTCCAAGAATTTGAGTAGTGTGGTTGTCAATAATGGGTAGAATTGGTGAATGTTACACGTGTGTAAAGTGATCACTTAAACCAGCCTATGACGGTCGTAAGCCCCGTAAATGCCCAGACTTCCATATTCTTCTTCATCTTTGATGAGATATCAAAAAATAATATGAAAATAACTCCTGTAATTGGAGATAATCCAGATTTTGTGAACAAGTATTTGGACACACTCAAAATGTTGTATCTATAAACCTTGTACATAATAAGCAAAATTAATAATAAATGCAATTCTCATTTTAAAAAAAAAACGAAATACCCTACATATACGTCCCACATATATTTAATTGATTCTTTACTAAGTTTTTTTTTTAAATTTATTAACTTATAGAACAAGTCTAACCATCACATTCGTATGTACGAACACAAAAATGTTAATGCAGTATTTATTTCTTTAAATAACACGTAACAAACCTAATAAATACAAGGCTCAAATAATAATGTATTATAAAAATATCTAATTTATGCACCCGTTCTTAAATCTCATCTAAGTGGTTAAAAAAAGTTGCTATATCCGGGGTCTATATAAATTATTGCTTATCTATATCAAACTGAACACATACTAACGTACTATAAATGATACACTTAAATGTAATTAATTGAACGAGTCTCATAAACAATATTTGCAGTAGCTGGTCACACCCAAAATTTGTATGCGGAGAATAAATATTCAAGTAGGAACACAACAATTTTCATATTATTTTTGACATCTCATCGAAGATGAAGAAGAATATGGAAGTCTGGGCATTTACGGGGCTGACGACCGTCATAGGCTGGTTTAAGTGATCACTTTACACACGTGTAACATTCACCAATTCTACCCATTTATTGACAACCACACTACTCAAATTCTTGGAAGTTCTGTATATATGAACCAATTTAGAAACTTTGTTCTTGAATCACTAGAACTTCACTAGAGACATCTATTAGTGAGATGTAAAGAAGCTTTTTATTAAGCAGAAACTCTTATATTAGTATGTGAGATCCGAATATTATGGATTATAATCACACACATGAGAAACGCCAGAAATACCATTTTCATTTTTATTATTCAAGCTTATAATTTGACCAGACAATTTATTTACAACATTTTGAGTGTTAAAAATATTGATTACGTGTGTAAAGTGATCACTTAAACCAGCCTATGACGGTCGTCAGCCCCGTAAATGCCCAGACTTCCATATTCATCTTCATCTTTGATGAGATGTCAAAAATAATATGAAAATAACTCCTGTAATTGGAGATAATCCAGATTTTGTGAACAAGTATTTGGACACACTTAAAATGTTGTACAACAATTTTCATTTTAACATCTCAACATAGGTGAAGAAGAACATGGAAGTCTGGTAATCTACAGAGCTTATAGCAGGGGAATTGGAACTGGTTACGTCATAATTTTACACACGTGTAACATTTTCCATTCTACCCATGATTGACAACCACTCAACTGATTTTTTTATTCCTGCATATATCGCTCACTCCTTTCAAGAACGTCATAAATCAAGAATAATCAATTTTCAGGTGTGCATATTTTCGGAACGCCCAGAAAATGTACTATATCCCAGCAAAAGAGGCATATTTTTAACTTAATATTTACCCGCTACAGGAAAGAAAGTGTTGTTTTTGCATTTTGAAGAAAATGTATTGTTTAGTTACTTTTTTAAATATACTAAATATTTTTCAAATGGAGAAAAAACCTTCTGGTTTTACTTAAAAAGATCTGTTGCACAGTAAAAAGTTCAATAAGTGGCTTGATATTTATTTTTAATACATTGTATTATATTTTTGAACTTTAAAAACGTTTTCCTGAAAAAGACGATTTTTAATTTATGACGTTCTTGAAAGGAGTGGGCGATATTATTGGTCTCATAATGCTTTATGTGTTCATTTGAGATATATATGGTTGTATTTAGAGCAGAGATCCTTTTAATTATATGTATGCAAGATCTGAACCTCGGATTATTTTACATATAAAGAGACGCCTGAAAACATGACTTAAATTTTAATGCAGTTTATAACTTGACCAGTTATTTAATTAAAACATTTGACATTTAGAACGTGTCCAAGTTAAATGAAAACATTTTGTCTGGCCAGTCAGACAAAACCCGATCACTGGTCACAGAATAAAAGTGAAAAAAACAATAAAGTTGTTGTTATTTAAAATACAGTTCAACCAAGAAATGTCAGCACAAAACTGAAATCTAATTAGTTTGATAGTTTGTAAATTACATGGAAGCAAGATGATCAGCCTTGCCTTTAAATGACCCATACTAATGTATTTACATAAATCCAAAAATATTGAATCAAGTTTGCAGAGCAAATAATAAAAATATGTATGGTTTACTTGTCGTGTCGACTTGTCTGAAATATAAAACATATGAATCATGTATACTGTCAGTGACTACATAAGTATTAGAGACCATGGCTCTTATAAAAGAAATGTAGAAAAGCTCAAATGCACATAGCGATCCGTGGAAAGATCTATGCTTAGTATACGCCTAAGAGACAGAATTAGAAATTAGGAAATTAGGACCAGAACCAGAAAAGTGGATATCATGGCTCGCGTAGTAAGATCGAAATGATAATGGGCAGGACATGTTGCAAGACAAGACCCCGCAAGATGGACTTCTAATTTAAAGATGGAGAGACCATGGGAGAATAAGAGGGGCGTCGAAAGACCTCAAAAGATGGTCTAACAACAAGCCGGTGAAAATTGGCTACGAGTAGCAACCGATTGAAAGAGTTGAAGGGTATAGAAGAGACCTATGTCTATAGCAGTGGAAGACAGAAGGTTGAAGAAGAAGAAGATGTTTATTTTAGCACAAAAAAATTCAAGGGAAGCGGAGTATCGACAGTAAAGTGGATTATCCAATGTATCGAGACAAATAACAACCATAGTTTATGGGTAGGTACGTGGGAAGGTTCGATGTCGCTTACTGACCTCCGACCTCGTTTGTTTTATAGGTGACTAAAGTAATTCTTCAGTGTGTGTATTTTGTACATGGTGTATGTAGTTGCAATGATTCTCTTAACACCCCAGAGCGATTGTTTCAATAGCTGTCCGTAGAAGGAACCGCCGCGATCTCACGGGTCGCGGAGTCCACAGTCCGCGCCGAGTGCTCAGTCCGGGTACTGCGGGAACTGCGGGGACAGCGGGTACAGCGGGTACCGCGGGTACGTAGAGCAGGGGTCCCGATCCCATCAGGAACTAAATACATTGAGAAACTCATAAATCGCAGATTACAAGAGCACGCCTGGCAGGTGGCCTGCAAAGGCACGTCATGAACCAAGCGCCATATTTATATGCATGACAAATTTAATTCAAACTTTCGAAAAAGCGTACCAAGTTATTTAAGCATTATTTTATTTTAGGTGTCTCAACTTGATATGTAATATCTATCGTTTTTAGCTTTACAATAAAACATTATTGAAGCTAAAATGAACAATCGACTGTCTGTGCCATTTTTATGCTAACGATGCAATTCTTGCCCATAGCAGAGAAGACCTGGAAACTTTGTTGACAAAAATGCATAATCTGTGCAAGGAAAGTGATTTGATGATGAATCAAAAGTTTTGGTTTTTGAAAGAGATAAATGTAGATTTGACCATAAAAGTTTGGTGAAGTGGGAAATTATGAAACAGGTAGATGATTTGGTGTATTTGAAAATAATGTTTTCTAGGGATGGAAAGATTGCTAAGATATAGAAAGGAGAGTAAATGTTGAAACCTTGAATAAGTTTGAATGATACGCTGAAATCAGCAAATAAAAGCCTAACAGCTAATCTGGCAGTACACAATGGAATCCTGGTACCAATCCTATTGTATAGAATTCAAGCATATAGTTAGCAAAAGAAGGTTGAAAGTAGACTAATATATCTACACTTAAACGAATGTGGAGCAAATGATTTATGATAGATGTTCGGAAAATGTAATAATAAAAAAATGTATGACTGAGATTTGTTATGTTTTATTGATAAAATTAAGAAAGGTATATTAAGAGAGTTTGGACACGTGGAACGAATGAGTAAGGAAAGAATGGTAAAACAAATATATGATTCGAATGCAGTTGGAAATAGGAACAGAGAAATCATTAGACACGATCATGTCACAAAATATCAGAACATAGTTTTTACTACTTAAAAAGAACGTAAGCATTTTGTGACAGAAAAATAAAATGATGGATGATGGCACAGCCCTGAATAATTCAGCAGCCTGAGTCTTCTGTCAGAGAGTACTGAATCGCTCCGTTGAGAACTTTGAACTTTGGCGTTTTATTGTTGTTATTGGATTCACGTTTTGACAGGGCAGGTAAAATCTAAGCCACATACTAAATATACACATACCGCTAGTCGTTTGTACAGGGGTTGGCAGTCGACTATATTAAATGTTTATTCCTTTGAATATAGGTCGTAACAAGATTTTGTAAGCGGCAAAATATTTTGTCCGCCTCCGTATTGTAATGGTCAGCACGCTCGGCTACCGTTCTGGAGGCCCCGGGTTCGATTCCCAAGGGGGGTAAAATAAATATAAGTGATTTATTCACTGTAATATTTATTCAATACTACCATGGACTGGTACCTGAAGCGGAGGCTTGATCACCTTTCCTTCATGTGTAACCGATCAAGATAACACTGCGTTTATATGACACAGTGCCCTATGCATCATTGGGGTGCGGATAAGGGTTTTATTATTATTAAATATAAATTTAAAATCATTTCTTATATTTAAGTTATTTAGGTAAATATCACTGTTTATTTAAATCGATGATACGTCTTTCAATGCAGTTAACATCATTATCAAGCGCGTGTCATAATAGATTTTAATAAAAAGTGGTATTTACCGAGAAAATTTTATAATAAAAATAAATATGTCATTTATTTAATGAGATACCAACAGAATCATTACAAATTAACTAAATATAATAAAACAAAATAAATATTATTCCAATTACAGGTTTTACTTAAAAGTAATCTAAAAAAACTCTCTTGTAACTAACAGTCACGTATACTAAGTGTAACTTTATAATATTATAACTTACATTTCTTTATCAAATAGTCAAATAGACATCAACATTTTTTCTCTTAAACCGACATGATACTCACAAAAAAAAACAAAATATAATAAAATAAAATAAATTGTATTCCAATTACAGGTTTTACTTAAAAGTAATCTTAAAAACTCCCATGTAATAGTCACATATACATATGTAAGTATAACTATATAATATTATAACTTGCATATCCTTATCAAATAATCAAATAGTCAAATTGACATCAATTTTTTTTCTCTTAAGCGTTTTAAAAGAAACATTATACATGTCTATTTCATTAGGCATTACATTACACATATCGCAGGCTTGATTTAAAAATGAATTGAATTCTTACGATTGAGGATGGCATGTGCGAAGGCACAAACTACAGAGAATGATCCGTTTAAACTCTTTTTCTTCTCTGCATATCATGTCAGGTCCCCCTGGTGTCGACTATCACTTGAGAGTAATTGTCCTTGTCTTGGCCAGCTCTAAAAGCGCCTCGACGGTTCTGGTCCTCGTCCAATCCCGTATATTCCGAAGCCAGGAGATCTGTCTTCTGCTCACACCTCGTCAACCCTCTATTTTGTCTTTTATAATTAGATGCTCGTACTTCTCTCCTCTTACCACATGCCTCAGATAGGACACCTTCTGGATCTTGATATCAGTCAGCATCTGTTTTCTTGATTTTGCTCTTTGGAGCACATTTGCGTTTCTGACCATATCAGTCTATGGAATGCGTAGCGTTCTACAATATAGCCACATTTCAAATGCCTGTAATCGGTTCATAGTGCTGATTTTGAGGGTATTCGTTTCAATTCGGGAGACGATTCAACTCCGTATAAAGTTCTGACCTGATAAAACACCGAACTTTGCCGAAGCTTCAGATTCAGGTTGTCGTTACAGAATATATTTCTCATCTCATTAAATTATCCTCTGTTTTAACACATGGACCAAATTATTTCCAAAATACGCTGTAGCAAGTACGCCTTTCTTTAGGTATGGCGATACAATAGATACATTATTTATTGAATCGGCATTAATAAATCATTCAATTAATAACATGAAAAGATCTGTAAGTTTTCGAAACTAGTATATATAAATAAAACTCATTAAGTTGTTTATTCAAGTGTTTAATTTTTTGAAAAATAATCAACAATAGATACAATTCGATACAATAAACTGGAAAATTGTGAATACTTTTAATTTGCATAAAGCTGTTAATAAATTGTAGCATTATCCAAATCACAGATTTAGCAGTTCCTGAGTATTCCACGACATGACGGACCTTTTTAGGTCCTCCGCAAAGTCCACTGTTGAAAAAATAAAACATCGACTGGCAGATTGCGAATATTTTTAATTTGCTTACCTTAAACACATATGTAAGGATTGTTTTAGCATATACATAGTTGTTAATGTATTGTAACCGTATCCAAATCACAGATTTAGCAGTTCTCCAGTACCCCACGGCATGACGGACCTTTTTAGGTCCGCCGCAAAGTCCACTGTTGAAGGTATAAAACGGTGTTCCGTGATCGTTCTGACCCGCGTCCTTTTGGCTTGAACCTAGGGTTAGGACTTACTATTAGTTGCCAGCATTTGAATGCAATTTGAATCTTACTGCAAAGCTTCCACTATTAGAGCGAGATTATTTCGCCATAATTCTGCCTCTGGATCGCTAATGGTATGCATAGTAAGTTGTAAAACATATTAAATATTGGCAATCACCTGCCGATTAATTTAATATCGACAACTTTTATATTGCAGTTTACCCCCCAGAAAGACTTCATTACATCAAATACAAATTAGACCCCGTAAAAGGTAGTATGACCGTGATGGTTTCTCAATTCTCACCCGTCATTACTGTGGTATGAGAATAACGTGAACATTGATTTTGTTACAGGTTATTCACAGACTTTTTGACCGCAATGGCAGCACCATCCGCAACGCACGCAATAGTAAACAATACCTACTCATGTGGTGGGACAGCACCACATGTCCAATGGATGAAATCGCTTAGTGAGAAATAAGCATTTTTAATGTTTTCTATTACAATTGCTTTTTAATAGATTTTTAATATTTTCATTGATTCGCAAGCATTGTGAAATGAATCAGAAATGAGCGTTTTCTATATCATCATATCATTTTGCACATAACCAGACTAAGCCGCAGCATTGCATGGCTTGTTAAGCTAATTATAATATTATTTTTTAAAGCACATAAAACAAGATTGAACAAAAGATACATCATGACATATCGCTCACTCCTTTCAAGTACGTCATAAATCGAAAATCTAGATTTTTCAGGAGAACGTTTTTAAAATTTAAAAATATAATACAATGTATTCAAAATAAATATCAAGCCACTTACTGAACTTTTTACTATGCAACAGAACTTTTTAGGTTAAACCTGAAGGTTTTTTCTCTATTTGAAAAAAATTGAGTGTATTTAAAAAAATAATTAAACAATACCTTTTCTTCAAAATGCAAAAACAACACTTTCTGTCCTGTAGCGGGTAAATATTAAGTTAAAAATATGTCTCTTTTGCTGGGATATAGTCCATTTTCAGGGCATTTCGAAAACATGCACAACCAAAAATTGACGATTTTTGATTTATGACGTTCTTAAAAGGAGTGAGCGATATGGGATCAAATGCAGAGCGGACACCGCAGGAACAAAAAACGCGCCGTCATAAATGACTCTAAGGACCATATCTGGCAAGAGTCTACGAAATAGAAAAAGGCAAACCAGGATTAGATAAATATGCGAGATCAAAGATGTCGTTAGGTGAGGAAGGAAACAAATAAGATAATATTGTGCGCGTGTGAGGAGAGTGGAATCACCCAGACTCTCCCACATTGCACTTTACGTCCAACCCCAAGGTAGACGAGTCCTAGGCAGACCACCAGAGAGATGGATTGATAGTAAGGAATAATATCGATTCCTAACTATAAATATTATCTTATTTTCCTTTTCTCTCTGCCTTCCTATGGGCTGAAGCGGCTTGATGAAGATGATGAAGATAACAATAAAAAGTTCAATAACGTGATACAAATTTTTACCACCGCTTTTCAGGGTTGTATTTGGAGAGTCACTCCGTCCCTCCCTCTCTACATGCCCCCTGTTTGTATTTTTTTCTCTCACAAAACTATAGCGATCAATCTGATAAAAATTGCTGATGCCTTATCAATGGAGAAATTCTATTTTATTGACAGCTTCACGCCGCTTTGCGGAATTCTATTTCCAGCAAATTTGCACTTTGCATAAGCGGATCGTAAAGCCCGCTCGGATCTGCACTCGGCGCAAATCTCTCTATCTGGCACACGAGTCTAAAGATGGCGATTTAGCGGGCGATAAGGGCAATCCAACCTCTCATTACGTCGCTCGGCAAAAAACAAATGTGGCATAAATGCAAAGCAGATTAGGCAACGGGCCGCACAACAGCTGGGTATTTGTTTCAAATTACCCGAGAACGATCGAATCGTGATGATTGGACGAAAGCATCACTGACGGAGCCTTGGGTCGAACAAAGGACCTGAATCACTCTAGAATGGGAACCGTCCTATGAAGTTTGTCTGATGACTGCTCTAATAGGCCGTTATTAGCGCGAAACCGTTTACGCAGGGGCCTTGAGACTCGCTGTAGACGATCGCCACAAGAAAAATAATTACGGTACTATCAGAAAATAAAAACAGCAATTATTGCAAGTTAAATAAAGCACTTTCAATGGGTAATACTGAAACGCTATGTAGTCGATTATATTTTATTGCATATCCTCAATATTTAACGTCTATATACCAGTGATTCTTAAATCGGGGCACCAGGGCCCCTTTTTGGGAGTTTTGAAGGTCAAAGTGTTTTTTTTTCTCTCGTAATACTCAATATTATGGAATAATACTCAATATTATCAATTCCCATTTAAAAAGGCTTAAAATATCACATAGGTGATACTCATTACTCATAGGAGTAAAAGTTGAGTTTTTTTTTTTAATATGAGAGTTGCATTTATTATTTACCTCGGTTATTATGTACAAGGTTATAAGTAGATTTTTGATTCTTCTAGCTAAAAAAATGTTTTATTTCAATTAATGTTGTGAACAGTGGAGATAACCTAGTGTAGGCCAATCAGGAACTTCTTAGCATTTGCTTATTGCTGGGAGGGAATCACGTAAAACTCCTCAGGATAAGCCGGACTGTTGACTGTCGTCAACAGACCTTTTGTTCCAATAGAAAACGGTTTCGGCAATTTTTGTCCTAGCTTGGTTTATAGTACCAATGTGATTTCACTGTTTTTATCATGTATGATACCACCTCTCGTGAGAGTTCCTTACGAACTATCACGGACCCGATGTCGGATAGGTCCTTACCCAGGCTTTTGCGCCACTCAAAAACTGAAATGGAGTATGTTAAGTATTATCAGTATGAGAGAACAAACCTACATAATGATTCATAGAGAAATGTTTAGTTTTTCAATTTTTGTTTTTGTTGACGGGGAGGGGGTCACATGATAGTTCTACTGTTTTAAAGGAAGTGATTATTTCAATAAGTTTGAGAAACACTGGTCTTTACTGTCAAAGTAAATCACGATTTTTTTTCAATACATCAGGTCAACTTATCAAATCAAATCTTTGCAAATTGCTTGCTAGGAAAAGATTGTAATTACTGTATTTATCATTATAACAAAGGCTCAGTATGATTAATTATACCCCAGATGACGACCATTAAAAACTCGACATTTCTACTTTTCTTATGATTTTTAACCACAACCAAGGTCAAATTCAAAACACAGTAAGGGACATTTTTTGTAGTACATTTTTTTTGCATTTTTGGACTAAGTAGATTCTACTTAGCCCAAAAATGCAAAAAAAAAGATACTAAAAAAATGTCCCTTAATGTTTTGTTTTGAGTTTGGACAGCCGAGCAGTCCCGACCAAATTTGATATATCGTAAGTGAAGAAACTGTGTGTCTAACTTAACTTCGCTTCCGTACATTAGGGTTGGAACCAAGACTCCGTAGTTTTCTGCCAGTTTAGCTTTTGCTGATAGGTTTTTATTTGCCATAACTAATTTCAGTGCATCATTCATTCTGTTCCCAGCATTCACTCTCCTTTCTATATCTTTATCAATATTTCCATCGTTAGA
Organism: Brachycentrus maculatus; assembly: GCF_059751285.1. Lineage (NCBI taxonomy): Eukaryota > Metazoa > Arthropoda > Insecta > Trichoptera > Brachycentridae > Brachycentrus > Brachycentrus maculatus. The sequence goes on from NW_028280808.1 coordinate 276,494, forward strand.
AAACATACTACCAGTGTATGACAATATTATTATTAATAATAGTTATTAAAAAATACTGCAATTTTGATTTTCGATGGACAGAATGGGCAACGTTACTCAAATGTATAATGTGATCACTTAAGCCAGCCGAATACAAGGTGGTAAGCCTGGAATTTTATCATTCATTCATCTTATCAAGTCATTCATCTTATTTCTTACTAAAACTGATTGATGCTTTGTCTCAATTGATGTAATAAATATTATAATTGTTATAACCTGTCTTTAAGACTCAACCCATACATGAATGTATGAGTATACTGCAAACATTTTTTTATTACTTTATGTTATTTTTATTTTATCTAATCAAATGGTAAAAACAATTCAAACTTGATTGCATTAATCGTTATTTTCAAGCGATATGATTCTAAGAAATCGTAAAATTTTCCTAAAAGATTATCTACTTTTCGATAGTACAATACATTTTAAGATATGGAATTATAAGACCATTCTACAAAAACTAATTCCAAAAAAAATCTAAATCTGAAATATATATATATATATATATATATATATATATATATATGTATATATATATATATATATATATATATATATATATATATATATATATATATATATATATATATATATATATATATATATATATATATATATATATATATATATATATATATATATATATATATATATATATATTTATATATATATATATATATATATATACATATATATATATATATTTATATATATATATATATATATATATATATATATATATATATATATATATATATATATATATATATATATATATATATATATATATATATATATATATATATATGTAATAAAATACCTAGGTACCTACCTATACATTTTATTAAGTACTTTCAAATAGTACCTACATAAAACAGTTCTACCACCAGATGTCGTCATGCATGCGTCGTCGCACTGAACAAAAGACATCAAATAGAAAACATATAATATTTTGAACTGTCAGAATCAGATAGATAGATAGAAAAAATATTATAAAGATAAAATAAGAATAAACTTTAATTATAAACTTTAATTACAAAGCAACATATTGTTTATTTTATTATACTCCCACTTTACATATTATTTACACCCAATTTACAAAGGAAAATATTACCACGTTATATATATATATATATATATATATATATATATATATATATATATATATATATATATATATATATATATATATATATATATATATATATATATATATATATATATATAAATATATATATATATATATATATATATATATATATATATATATATATATATATATATATATATATATATATATATATATATATATATATATATATATATATATATATATATATATATATATATATTTATATATATATATATGTATATATATGTATATTTTTATATATATATATATATATATATATATATATATATTTATATATATATTTTATATATGTATATATATATATATATATATATATATATATATATATATATATATATATATATATATATATATATATATATATATATATATATATATATATATATATATATATATTATATAAATATTTGTGTATGTATAATGAGGTAAAAATTATCTGTAAAATCATATAATTATTTCAAAGTAAAACTTTTTTTCAATACAAAAAAGGTGTTTTAAGAAAAATTCAAGTACCTACGTTAAAGGTTACCTTGGCTGGCTATTAATAAGCAGGCCTTAATAGTGTTATCATACAATTTCTTAGAATCATCACTTATTTGAAAACAATGATAATGTTATCAACCGAGGAATGGCGTAAATTTTACAAAATTTTCGATAAGATATAAAGGCTCGACAGATAGCAATTCACTTTGTTAGATATTTGGATCTTAGGGTCGTACGGCACAGATGTCTCTATAATGCCTAACAGGTACAAACACAAGCTTACTGTGTACTATTTCATGACTCCCACAGCTGACGCCTTCAACGAGCCACCCCTAGTTGAAAAAATAACCATGTTGGTACTGTGAATGATAAGTGTAAATTGTTCATTTGTTGCAACAATGACGTAATTACACGTTAAAAAAAGTTAAATGAATAAAAAACACTATTTACATCTTGAGAAACATCAACAGAATTGATTTTGTGGTGAAATGCTGCGATATGGCGCGAGTGTCATTGTAGAATTGAGTAAAATGGTGCCATTTTTAATGCTACAGCGTCAGTATGTAGTCAAAATGTAGTTTACCGCATAACAACACCTCAACGTGCATTTGCAGTACACAAAAATACACTACAAATGTGTATGTAATGCGTTGTTTTATGACGCCCGATGAGTAAGAAGAAAAAAGTTCTGATGACAATTTTCGGGGATTTTTGAGGTCAGTTCGATTTTATAAACTAAGAAAAAAATTGTCCGGCTTTGTAATCTAATAAGAAAAATTATAAAAATGCGTCTTTTAGTCCATAAAATACGGTAAGTGTTGGGTAGGACAGTTTATACCTAGTACATAAATATCCTATGTAAACTCACAAGTTAGATATAAGTACTAAAATCATACACTAAAGTTACTTCATTGCTAACTTAGCTTTTTGTCCTCCACTGCTGGATATATGTAGGTCTCCTCCATATCCTTTCATTTTTTCTGTCTGTCGCTGCTTGCAACCAGTTTCTACCCCCACAGCGGCTATGTCGTCGAACCTTCTTTTTTGAGGTCATCTGACGCCTCTTTTATTCTCCCAATGTCTCTTTATAAAAAAAATAGGGGTGAATCTAGCAACATATCCCGCCAATTGATATTTGAGTCTTGCTAGGCGATCCATGATGTCCGATATTTTGGTTCTGTTCCTTTCATACATATTTTATTTTATCTCTCATGCTTAAACCAAGCATGATCTTACCATGGATTGCTGTAAGCATCGCTAACTTAGACTTACTGAATTGTTTAATAAATCAAAACTATGATTTTTAAAAGAATTCGATTACATTGTGTAAATTGTGGACAGTTATTATTACTCCCCGTAACCGCAAATACTGCACTTTCAGCCTTGCGAAATATTCGTCGCAATTTTTATGTATTCGTGCATCGGCGCAGGTGTCGGAGGGCGACTCCCGTCACGAATCTACATAGATGTACCTATGCAAGAACAGAAATATACACTTACCTGTATAATATTACGTATGCGTCCATGTATCTATAACGATAGGGTTAAGTCTAAGACTTAATCCAGGAACACACAGCTAGCTTGCGCTTTTCGCAGTCGGTAAGTGTTGTCGGTTTTCAAATCGTGAATGATCTGTCTGTGTGTTCCAGGACTTATAGTCACTATAATTTAGTGTTGATGGCTTTAAAATAGTGTAATTCCTTATCTATCCCTCATTTGTGTAGTTATTTAATATATCGCTAACTCCTTTCAACAACGTCATATAATATATCAAAAATCGTTAATTTCCAGTCGTGCGTGTTTTCGGAATGACAAAAAATGTACTATATCCCAGCAAAAGCGGCATATTTTTAACTTAATATTTACCCGCTACAAGGTACAAAGTGTTGTTTTTGCATTTTCTAGAAAATATATTGTTTAATTGTTTTTTTTTTAAATATACTAAATATTTTTTAAATGGAGAAAAAACATTCATGTTTTACCTAAAAAGATATGTTGCACAGTAAAAAGTTCAATAAGTGGCTTGATATTTATTTTTAATGCATTTTATTATATTCTTAAACATTAAAAACGATCTCCTGAAAAATCTTATTTTTTTATTTATGACGTTGAAAGGTGTGAGCGTTATGTATTTTTAACTTTTACATTAATAGGCGTCCTTAAGATAGTACTCGCACACATGCAATTCAGTAACGTCCACACTTGTCTCTGCACATATTTTTTTTGGAATTTAAATATGTATTTTGGTTTTTTTTTTCATAATATTAAAGAAATATATACTAATCAGAGTATTTAAAAAATATATATATTTATCTCATTTCTAAACCTCCTTTCCTTTCAATGACTCTTTTCTTTAAAATAATTTACGTTTAATACGTTTTACGATATTTTTTTTAGATATGTCTGATAAGAAAATTCCAAATGTTCTTCGAATGTTCTTCTAACTTTTCGCAATTCCTAACTTTTCCCCGTATAAATACAATAGACCCTTCATTTCAGTTGCGACAACTATAACATAATTTGAGCTGGTACAGAGGTTTTTCGGGTTATTTTTATTTTTATTTCTCTATTATTAGATTTAATATTATTATTATTACGATACAAGACGCATGCGCCGATGCTGAAAGGCAAACCGTTATTACGGGTGTAACGCACACTTATTATTTTATTATCCCGGGAGATCCGCCTTCGTTTGCGCGATCTCCCCTAAATTATAGGCATTAAGAGAATTAAACGAAACGAAGACGTACTTTTCGGACTTACGTGCAGTACCTATACCACCGGTGAATTTGGAATCCTGTCTTATTTACCGGTAAATAAAATTAATACTCTTTCCAAAACATTATGTTTGTTTTGTGATGTACTTGAAGTAAGTAAAATAATAATTCATAACGTTTTGAGTATGTTCAAATACTTGTTCACAAGTATTTGAACATACTCAAAATGGAGTTATTTTTACATTTGGACATATCAACATAGATAAAGATTTTACATGTCGCTCACTCCTTTCAACGGCGTCATATATCAAAAATCGTGATTTTTTAGGAGATCGTTTTTAAAGTTTAAAAATATAGTACAATGTATTGAAAATAAACATGAAGACACTTATTGAAGTTTTTATTTTGCAATAGATCTTTTTAGGTAAAACCTGAATGTTTTTTTCTCCATTTGAAAAATATTTAGTATATTTAAAAAAATAATTAAACAATACCATTTCATCAAAATGCAAAAACAACTCTTTCTGCCCTGTAGCGGGTAAATATTAAGTTGAAAATATGCCGCTTCTGCTGGGATATTATAAATTTTCTGGGCATTCCGAAAACATGCACAACTGAAAATTGTCGATTTTTGATATATGACGTTGTTTAAAGGAGTGAGCGATGTGTGTAAATTGGCCACTTAGCCACCCTTAGGTCTTACGCTCTGCCACAGGCCGGCCGATGAAGGAGGAGGATAAAGATGAATATGCAAAACTGGGTATTACCCAGACATCCATATTCTTTTTTAATTTAAGTTTTACTCAGTAAATACCGCTTTTTCTTAAAATCTTCATTATGCCACGTGTTTTGATGCATCATTTTCAAACACCGTATGTGAAGCTTCACAGCTATTAGCTAACATATTACCTAACAATTAGCTTATTCTAAATTTTAGAGTTAGGTCCTTGGGTTGAAGATGTTTTTTTATTTATTTTTATCTTATTTTTATCTTTTTTTATTTCTTTTCAGTAGGAACATACACATTGCGTGGGAGGCTTTGGTTATTGTATGGATTTTAAGTAGTAGTGGTATGTACTAAATAAAACTTAAATAAAAAATGGATAGATTTTACCACTAAGTGTAAAATCAATTAATGAAATTCTATATTCTTCATTCATGTTGAAATATCAATGATTAAAGAAAACTTGTGATTTTTTACCAATCGAGTTTTATTAAAGACTACTAGTCTCGAAATATCAACAAAAAATATTAAAATTTATTTCACAAATCTTGAAAACTTAAACGAAGAGATTCAGAGATGGGTATATGCACTTGATGCGTTATAATTAACACAACAGATAAGATAACAACGAATCAACAGCCGGAAAAGTTTGGCATTTTCGTTTCTAGTCGATTCCAGAGAATTCACAACATTTATAATTATCATCATAGAATTATTCTCTATGTATTCATATTCACTTTTATATGGGTAATCTTCTTTTTTAATTCTTCTTTTTGTAGATCCTATGGATCTGTTTGTGCCTCCGCATGTCGCTCTTGGGATGTTGACTCCCAGCTGTCTTTCCATCTTTTCGGAGGTCTGCCTGGGGGTCTGCGTCCTTCAGGGTTACCTTGAAGAGAGATACGTGGAAGTCTGTCTTTATTTTATAAATACCACTTTTTTGTAATATAACTATTTTTGATTTTGAGTTATCGAGGATTTTATGCCAATTATTATTTGTATGATATGCAGGTTGGATAAATATCTAATTGGTATTATATTTAATGTATGTACCTTATTGATACCTAATAAATATGTTTTTCTTCTTTGATTGATAGCAATTTTGTAATAACAGATAATATGAAATTAAGACAGGTTCGCTCGCTTTCTCGGGTGATTGTATTTCGAAACTAGCATTAGCATATTATTCATATTAGATTATTGAGTTATCTGTGTTTACAATAGCGGGCATAATACGTTTTGCATTAAATCTAAATATTGCTAGAACGCCTTCTCCGGCGCTGGAATTGATTCCTCTCCGCGGATCTTGGATAGCCCAGGGCCGTCTGCGGATTTATGCACGCCCATCCGCGGCGTGATGAATGCTCGCTGTCGCCTGTCCTCACGGCCGGTACGGGGTACTATACTCTAGCGGGATGCTGCGACCTGCGACCACACCACGAGCCTCGGCGCGGAGAGATTAGCGGGAGGTCCAGGAACTAGCGTGAAATCGGTCTTCGGTTGAACGATTTAAGGCGCAATATACGATAAATCAAGGTGGTATCTCACATGATAAAAATAGTGAAGGACATTGGTACCGTAAATAAGTGAAAATAATTCAATTTTAAGGATACCTGATACTCTAAGAAGCATATCAGGCAAGAGTCTTCGAAATAGAATAAGAAATGCCAGGATCAGGGAAATATGCGAGATCGAAGATGTCGTTAGGTGGGGAAGGCAACGAAGGAGACAATGGTATGCGCATGTGAGGAGAATGGAACCATCCAGACTCCCCCACATCGCATTGTACGGCCAACCCCATAGTAGACTCTTAAAAACAGGCCGCAAGGCCTACAATAAGAAGAAGAAGAAGAAGGATACCTGAACTCCATACCATAACGTCGTCACCCCCGTAAATGCCCAGACTTTTACATTCTTCTTCATCTTTGATGAGATGTCAAAATAAAAAATAAATTATAATAGTAATAATAATAATAGGATAATCATTAATAGATCAACCATTTAAACGAATGTACTACATGTACCTACAACTATCTTTATCAATAAATATTAAATTTAATTCTTTTAAGACTTTATTTTAAAATTACGCTTGGCTAATTTAGATTTTGAATTTAAAATATTTGGTTAATGCGGATATATCAAAGTTTTCTGTACTGCGACCTGATGTTGAAAAAGTTAAATGAATGTGGTATTAAGAAGGGAATTAATAGTTCCCCACCCCTAGTTTGAAGTAATATTTACATTTCTAAACAAAATATAAGTAAATCTTTGAGGGCAGATGGAGGAATACAAGAGACATAGAAAAGTTAAGCTGTTGCTAGAACATAATACAAATGATAATTTATAGCTTGATTTTTGATCTTATTGATCAAAATTCAAGCTAAAGTCTATAGTTATTATCAGACTTACCCGATAACTTGATGATAAAAAAAAACTTCTTTTGACCTGTCAAAAAATGTATCACCGGATAGTAAACAAAGATTACGTGATTAATTATTCTTATTTATATTCGTAAATAAATTACCTGGATATAAGATAAACTCGTAAAACGATTAAAATTTGCACATGACGTTAATACCAAGTAAACATTAATATTATCATAGCGTTGCATTCATTTTTTAATGAAGCAAATCGGTCTCTGACCTATACAATTTTTACTCTCCAAAATTACCCTATTTTTCTTCCATATTGTACATACAATGAAAGTATAAGTATTTAAAATCTAAATTTTAAAGTGGTCTTCCTTTTATAACCCTAACCCTTACCCAATAGTGTATAGGGCGTTGAATCGTATCAATGCATTGTCAACTCGATCGTTTAAACAATTTATTTACAAACGAAGATAATTAATGATTTATTAATTTTGTTCTAACTCTCCGATCTATAACCGGAAACATGTCACGATACTCGGCTGTCCAAAGTCAAAACACAGTAAGAGACATTTTTTTTTGTCGTACGTTTTTTTTTTCAATTTTGGACTAAGTAGATTCTACTTAGTCCAAAAATGAAAAAAAAATGTACTACAAAAATTGTCCCTTACTGTGTTTTAAGTTTGGACAGCCGTACTGGAATGAGTATGTAAACAGATTGTCAGAAGACAGACTTCCATGTATCGCCCTTCAAGGAAACCCTGAGGGACATAGACCCCCAGGCAGACCTCCAAAAAGGTGGAGAGATAGCTGTCAGTCGACATCCTAAGAGCAACAGAATGAAGATTGCGGGGAATGATCAACATCTGAGATGAGCTCTCTTTGTGGAACCAGTGCCTTGTGCACCACTGGGATTGTGGTCTGATATATTTACAACATGGTTGAAAAAACAAGCAGCTATTTTCATTCATTGATTCTCTCTTTTTGTGTTGTTTTGTGTTGGATATATTAGGTTAAAATAGATAAAAACTACAAAAAAGCATGTAAAAAAACAACTCCACCGACAAGACACACAACGTGGCTAGGTGGGTCTCTGCAAAAAGTATTTTAAATATGTTTATATTTTTTGTTTGAAATAAATGTGTACAATTTATGTAAATAAAAAAGCAACAAAAAAGTCACTCTGCGGTAAATTCATCCATTTTTAATTTCATTTTAACTTGGTACATACCACAATTTTTTTAAATTTATTGTGGCACGTGTTTCGATGCATTCCGAATCATTTTCAAACACGGTAAAATAACATGCACACATTATGCGGTGTTCGAAAATGTAACATTTCAAAATTGTAAAACACACACGGCGTTTGAAAATGATGAGGAATGCATCGGAACACGTGTCGCAATAGATTTTAAGAAATTGTGGTGTTTACAAGTAAAATTTAGATTAATAATTAAAAATGTTTTTATGTTGATGATAAACAATGTTGTGAATTCTCTGGAATAGACTAGAAACGGAAATGCTACACTTTTCTAGTTGTTTTTTTGTTGTTATCTTATCTGATGTGTTTATAACAACGCAATAAGTGCGTAAACAAGATAATTATTTTTTAATTTCATTTATTTGTTAATATTAATGTTTACGTACATATACAAACATATGTAGATACATTCATTTTTAAATTTGTAAACAAGACTAAAATTTTTTATGTGAACCGCTATCTCGTGGATGGAATTCTTCTACATTTTATTTTAAATGACAAGTGATTTATTTTATTCTCAATATTATTAATATTTAAAGCATTTACTTTGTGGTTAGTCATTTTTACTTATTTATTTTTTTACAAAAATGTTAATAAAATTAGTATATAACCACTCACCGAGATTTTTACGTCTGCCGGTTTCGAGACGTACCCGTCTCTTCGTCAGGACAATCACTAACACAGCATGCAAACAATACTACCCTTCACCACCATAGCACCATTTACAAACTCAAAACTACACAAAATGTCTAACACATGCGATTTTTGGTCGACCCGAAGACCAACATGCACTATAGTTTTCAATACAGACATGCGTTACGAACCGAGGTTAAACGTATATTAGAATTAGACTAGGTTTATTAGACTAGATTCATTTTAATACTTATTTTTTTTTTATTTATTTTAGAACTTATTACGTACATGTCAGATTTAAAATATTTTATATAAATAATTTCCATTACTCATTTTGGCATTTATGTTAAAAACACAAAAAAAAATATTAAAAAAAACATGAGGTGTTTAATCACTTACACCAATATGTTTCCATAAAGTATTATTCCAGTTCATTCATTTTTAATCCCTAACTGGGTTCTATTGTATATATCGCTCACTCCTTTCAAGAACGTCATAAATCAAAAACTTGATTTTTCAGGAGAACGTTTTTAAAGTTTAAAAATATAATACAATGTTTTAAAAATAAATAATAAGCTACTTATTGAACTTTTTACTGTGCAACAGATCTTTTTAGGTAAAATCTGAACGATTTTTCTCCATTTGAAAAATACTTAGTATATTTAAAAAAATAATTAAACAATACCTTTTATTCAAAATGCAAAAACAGCGGGTAAATATTGAGTTAAAAATATGCCTCTTTTGCTGGGATATAGTACATTTTATGGGCATTCCGAAGGCATTCACAACTGAAAATAGACGATTTTTGATTTATGACGTTATTGAAAGGAGTGAGCGATATGTCAGGCAGCTGGTTAATTTGGGTAAAGGCAATATTTTGCAAGGACCTTACTCTAAACTTAGTAGTGTTTATCGGCTCCACGGATATTTTATTATGTCCTCGTGAATTGTTATGATGACTTTCTCTGTTAAAATCGGTTTGGTGTTGCCTTGAGTCGTTTTAAACGTTATTAGAAGTATTGTATTTGTAATCTCATATGTTGGGAGAAGGGTTTAACTTGGTTTCTTTAACATTTAAACACCATATTTCTACTGTTTTTCAATCATCATCAATCACGTCAAACGAAAAATTAAAAGAGTCCCGTTAGTACCATTGAATTCCTTTAAAATCCTTTTACACCAACTGATAGCGTTTAAAAGGATCGTGATGAGATTCTCTGCGATGAAATGTTGTATTATTTATGAGCTTAGCTACACAAAATTTGATACAAGTATACCAGTAAGTCAAAAGGTAATTTTTATTTACATTCTCTCAATATTTGTAGATTCATACATTTGAAACCTTTTTTTTCGTATAGAGTTTATTCATCTCATTCTATAAAGTGGTACATAATACATAATTCAAATATTTCAGCAAAGTTTAACCCTCTCGTATAGTGATAGTTGAAAAAATACTAATAACTTTTTTTAGCACAAATCTTTATAAATTTGATTTAGTTGCATTTTGACAACTCTAAATACATGAAGAAAAATATGAAGAACCCCAGACTTGTGAACAAGTATTTATATACACTCAAAACGTTGTTTACACTAAAAGAAAATTATGAATAAATTTAGAAATGAAACCTACCTAGAAAAAATTATGCAAAACTGCTAAAAACTAAAATGGTATATCTGTTATATTTGTATCTAAAGAACATTTTCTTGGCATTTCATCATAGATGATGAAGAACATGGAAAACTGGGTATTTCCAGGGCTGACAACCTGTATCCTAACAGTGCTGCTGTAAGGGTGTGATTCGCGGCACCTCTCTAAAGCTCAGAGCAATAAACTGGTTAGTTTTGAAAATAGGTGCCTGAGGCAAATACTGGGTGTAAAGTAGTATTACTTTGTCAGGAATGACGATGTGAGGAGAAGGACCCAACAGCCCATCATACTGGAAGTCCTGAAGAGCAGAAGATGGACATCTGGTTGGGACATGTCCGTAGAAATCATTATCCCCTCATGTATCTTCTTCCAACACCGAGGATTCCGGCGCCCCGGAAGGCCGCTGACGACCATTCTCCGACTATACTCAGCGGAACTTTGAGATGCCGGACTGACCTGGGAGGAAGCCAAGGAGATGGCGCGTGACAGAGTGACTTGGAAACGTCTCGTGTTGCCCATATGCTCCACCTAGGGGGCTAACATGGAAAAAAAGAAGAAGACACCCTGTGATAGACTGGCCAAGTAATCACTTTACACACGTGCTACATTCACCATTTTACCTATAATTGACAACCACAGTTCTATTTTTTTGGAACTCCCACAAATGTAATTATCTCATTTTTTTGACATCTCATCAAAGATGAAGAAGAATATGGAAGTCTGGGCATTTACGGGGCTGATGACCGTCATAGGCTGGTTTAAGTGATCACTTTACACACATGTAACATTCACCAATTCTACCCATTATTGACAACCACACTTCTCAAATTCTTGTAAGTTCTACATATAAGAACCAATTTTGAAACATTATTCTTGAATCAACTTTACTAGAGACATCTATTGGTGATATGAAAAGAAGCTTTTTATTGAGCAGAAACTCTTTTATTAGTATGTGAGGTCCGAATCCTGATTTTGTGAACAAGTATTTGAACACACTCAAAATGTTGATTATCTCATCGCGATGTACGTGGGCATTCTCCAGAGTCATCTATGATTGGATTTTTTTGGATTGAATTTTTTGATGGATTAAATTTTTTGTTAATATTTTGAACATTAAAAAGATGTCAAAAAGTCACAGAGTTAGCGATTTCCTTTTTCCGCCGCAACATATGTTCGCATTCCCGGATTCTCCTCACTGCATGATAATGATCCCCGTTCCGCTTTTACCGTAAGCTGTTTCTTCCCTAATGCTAGCTAAACATCGGTTCAGAACCCGGAAAGTATAGACCGCAAGGCTGTGAGTAGCGGGTAGCTGTCATTACTGCGCCACCGATACCACGATTCGTGGGTAGCGAAAAGTACTGCTAACTGAAAACCTAGTGGTGTTTTAGAGTTGTCCCAGTGAAAGGTGATGCTTGTATTGCATTCATCGATATGATAAAAACGTGTAAAATACAAAATTGGGGTGGATATTATTCTTCACACCAAAAATATTTTATTTGATTCTTATTTATTATTTATTTTAATTTATTTATTTGGTAATTTAACAGAACAGTTATATAAATACATTTAGAATAATGAGTAACAAAAAAACAGGTAACTGTAACATTCCATTAACAAAATTTCAAATATGTCGTTAAATATAAATACCTGGAAGAGGCCACAAGTTATAATAGTCAAAAAACTTAACATGTTTTAAAAATTTGTGCAGTGTAGACGATCATGGGTAGAATGGTGAATGTTGCACGTGTATAAAGTGATCACATAACCAGCCTATGACTAGTTAAATGATCACTTTACACAAGTGCAATATTCACCGATCCACCTTTGATTGATAACTACAAAACTTGAAATTTTGGAACTACTACATACATATATCATTAATCTCATTCATTATTTATTAATATATAACCGTGGGCTGGTACCTGAAGCATTTGACTGAGCACCTTCTTATGTAATTAACAACCGACTTAATATTGCATCAATTTGATGCAGTGCCCTATGCACCATTAGGTGCGGAAAAACCCTTAATTGTAAATTGTGATGTGCTGTACGATTTACTTCGCAAATTCATTTCGAATTACATTGTATATCGTTGGAGGATAATGACTTAAAATGAAGCAATAAAATAAATCACCAGACTATCCATGTATTTACTCGCTGTATTGAGGAAACCTTCGCAGGTGCGCTTTGTACCGATGATTACGGAAATATCCACTGGTACAATCTACAAATTAATTGAACACATTATAACAACGGCTTACATCGATGAGCAAATAATCCAAAGGCACTCCCAACCTAACGCTCAATGGGTACCATGGATTAACAGAACTAAAAAAAAACCTTGAAAAGATCGTACGTCCAGACTTTAAATTTATTTACAACATTTTGAGTGTGTCCAAATACTTGTTCACAAATCTGGATTATTTATTTATTTATTTATTTGAACTTTGTACAATATGTATGTACATTGGCGGGCTTATTGCTTTAAACCAATATCTTCCAACCAACCAGTGTGAACCAACAGACTAGTGTGAACGATCTAGGCTTGTACCTTTTGATTTCTGTTAGAAATTAGTGGGGAGATAATGCTTGAACAGGTTAAGACAAGGATAAGAAAAAAGAAAAACAAAGAAACATAAGAGAGCATAATTACAAATTAAGAATTTAAACAGGGTAACATGAGTAGAAAAACAAAATGACGATAGAGTAAGGAAGGCATGGGAAAAAAATCAGGTAGAAAGATTAAGGAAGAGAGGAGGGGTCAAGGGAGGACAGTTAGGGTTCTAAGGTAAGATAATGATGTTTAAGGCATTTTTTGAAGGTTAAAATAGAAGGTTAAAATAGATTATCTCCAATCAGGAGATTTTTGACATCTCAACATAGGTGAAGAAGAATATAGAAGTCTGGCATTTACGGGGCTTACTTAAGTGATCACTTTACACACGTGAGATGTTGACATTCGCCAATTCTACCCATGATTGACAACCACACTACTTAAAATCTTGGGTCTTATAATTATTTTTGCCAATTTTTAAACCAACTGTTTGAATCAACAAGAATTTCACTGGAGACATCTATGATGAGATGAGAGAAGCTTTTTATTGAGCAGAATCTCTTTCTATGACGCCATAAACCAGCCTATGATGGTCGCAAGCCCCGTAAACGCTCAGACCTTTAATTTTTTCTTAATCTTTGTTAAGATGTCAAAAAGTAATTAATAAATAACTTCTATAATTGGAAATCATCCAGATTTTTTTATTTGGACACACTCAAAGTGTTTTAGTTAGTTTTTAAATAAAGTTTAGTATATTATCTTCATTTTTTTTAATATCCACTGGGAGGCCATTGAATTAACCATCCTATTGTTTAATATTACTTAACGAATTTCAATAATGCATTTAATAATTTCAGTAACGTTGAAAACCCCTGGCTATCTAAAACGTCAGTTGAGCGTTTAATTGCAATTTAGCTCGGTGTCTTGCGGTATTGTTTCCTCACAAGACTCCCGCTGATACAGCACTTAGTACTGAGTACTTGCACGTACGAACTGTGTAAAGCCTGGTTTACATTGACTCAGTTACTGACTTACAACATAAGGCAAGTCAGTGCTGACTCGGCACTGCCATCGCATAAATTAATTTCACGTCAGTACAGTGAATGCTGAACGATGTATAACACCTACTCTAGGTAACTAGACTATTCCATGTCTGGCACATGGGACGCATAGAACCTGAACATACTGTAAACCAGAAAATTGCCATGTATCTTCCTAGAAAGACATCTAGAAGGAGACCAAAAAAATCATAAATGCTACAGAAAAATTAACTACTCTAGGCAACTTGAAACTGCTGAAATGCGAATGCTTAGGTGGTCAGCTGGAGAGTCAGAGCAAAATAAAGAGTTCACGCATTCGCGGAAGCCTGAGCGTAACTGACATCAATAGTAAAGAAGAAGAAAGACAATTGAGACGGTATGGGCACATAGAACGTAGAGAACCTGAACATATTGCAAACTAGGTTCCTCGAAAGACATTTAAAGGAAGACCAAAAAAAATCATGGATGCTACAGAGAGATAACGTGGCAAGAAGGCATGGCCTACAGAGAGATAACGTGATTAGAAGGCATGGCCTAGGTGACGTTGCATACGATAGAAGGACCTACAACCTAAGGATGAGGAGAGCTGACTCCAATAGTCTACAAAGACTTTAACTTGGGATCTAGCCAAAAAGAAGAAGAAAACACTGTCGCATTAGTGCTGACTTCAATATTCTCGGTGTATATTTTTATCCAGTCTGCTCCTCCCGCTTCCCGCACCAGCGATACTGATATTATCTAAACACCAAATTCAGTAATTGTTCAGGTGTTGAATCAGAGTTGTAGGGTATCCATCGTTTATCCAATTTCTTATCCACACTTGCTTATTTTTAGATGAAGATATATATTCTTAACTCTTCTAAAAGCAGACGCTCAATCTAAATATTTCTCAACAAATTATTGACTCGTATCAAACACGTCCGTTTTCGAGAATTCATTTTTCCTCACTGATTTAAGAAGCGTTTTTGCACCGTGAAATAAAAACTTCAATGATAACTGCGTAATCAGTGTAGTGTACTGCGTAGTCAGTTCTCGGCACCAGTAACTGACCCAGTGTAAACCAGCCTTAATGCTGTGCACTATTCTCAAATACAGTCTGTACATGATCTTTGGACCGTGGGACCTTCTCAAATACATGAAAATTCTTGCTTCAAAAGGCAATATATACTTGATTCTAATATATATGTATATAAATAAAAATATAATTTTCTCGAATTTTTTGTGCTGATACTTGTGGCACATTTAATAAACTTTATAAAATAAAACTTCAACATTGTTTTTAACCGTTTTTATTTTCAGAACTTTTTTCCAACCTGTTTCGATAAGCACCTTGTCATATGAAGTCACCTTGTCATACTGAAACTATATCCCAGAATAGATATATAGTAGTTTCACTACATATCCATCCCCAAAAATGACAAGGTGCCTGTCGAAACCGGTTAGAAAAGAATGCCAAAAATAAAAATGGTTAAAAACCAGGGTAAAGTTTGTTTTTATAAAAAATATTAATGTTCTTTTGTGCAATATCTCCTTAAGTTTTTTACCAACGCTTTTGAAATTTTTACACAATATTGTAATCAAATAAGAGCATACTTATTTTATATAAAAATAATATAAATGTTAGCCTTAAATGTTTTAATCGTTTTACAAGCATTGTGAAATTATATTTCCTTTCTTTCCAATTGAGGATACTGGGGCATGGCAACGCGTGGCTGGGACAGGTAGTATAAAATAAATAAAGATAGTACATCCCAAGAATAATAAAATCACAAAAATGTTAATTTTATATTCAATTGAAAATGTTGCTTCGAGTGTGAAATTGATTTTTTCCTCTCATCCTTTTATAATAAGAGTGACATTCCTTTTAGAGCTTTATACTACTTGACAGTAATCTGCCAGCTGGGCTACTTTCTGAGCATTCTTATAACACGATAAATCTCACATTGGATTAATTCAATTTGAAATGTTTTTGCTGACCATTCGTGCGTTATTATTTTTTAAACAAGACGTATTTTCACAACATTTTGAGTGTATCCAAATACTTGTTTACAAAACTGGGCGTTCTCCACTTTTAGTTATTTTTTGTTACCGCTTGGAGTTATTTTTACATTAATGGAGAAACCTTAGATTTGTAAACAAGTATTTGGACTCATTAAAAATGGTTTAAATCAAAATAATTGATAAAATTACAAGCAACATAAAACATCATGTTGCCAAGCGTTTTCCAGTATGTAAAAATAATCCGGGGTTCGATTTGTCCATAAAAATAAAACGGTGTCTGCTAAATAAAAAAATTCTAGATCCAACACAAATGGCTGTTGTGAACTCAAATGTACTGTGTCATGAGATTGATCAATATATCTAGGGGTTCCAAAAAAAATAGTACTGTTATTGTCAATCATCGGTAGAATGGTGAATGTTGCACGTGTGTAAAGTGATCACTTAACCAGTCCATGACAAGTTAAGTGTAAATACCCAGACTTCCATACTCTTCTTCATTTATGTTGAGATTTCAAATTTTAGGTGTTAAAATAAGAAATTTTAATGAATACATACTTCAATGATTCTATAAAATTGAAGTCTTGAAATCTTATCTCATACCTTGGCATATTATGTTGGACCTTAATTTTGAAAACATATATTATAATTTATGAATTATCAACATCATAAAGCAATTAAAATACCAAAACACATAATATTATCAATCCTCATCAATGCTCGAAAGATAATATTTATTTATTTTATTATTTTATATCAAGGGCATATAATCTAACTATGTATGTACATACATTTCATGAAGGTCTCTGAAAATAAAATAAAAATATTTTTTTTTACCTTATGTTTTTTTATATTTTCTCATTTACAACATTTTGAGTGTGTCCAAATACTTGTTCACAAAATCTGGATTATCTCCAATTACAGGAGTTATTTGGACACACTCAAAATGTAAATAAATTATCTGGTCAAATTATAAGCTTAATCATAAAAATGAAAATGGTATTTTCTGGCGTTTCTCATGTGTGTGATTATAATCCAGGATTCGGATCTCACATACTAATATAAGAGTTTCTGCTTAATAAAAAGTTTCTTTACATCTCACCAATAGATGTCTCCAGTGAAGTTCTAGTGATTCAAGAACAAGGTTTCTAAATTAGTTCATATATATAGAACTTCCAAGAATTTGAGAGTGTGGTTGTCAATAATGGGTAGAATTGGTGAATGTTACACGTGTGTAAAGTGATCACTTAAACCAGCCTATGACGGTCGTCAGCCCCGTAAATGCCCAGACTTCCATATTCTTCTTCATCTTTGATGAGATGTCAAAAAAATATATTTTCTCATTTGTTTATTTTAGATATGCTTCTTACCTTATGTTTTTTTTTATTTATTTCTTTTAAATATGCTTCTTATGCCTATTTATTATACCTGTTGATTGTTTTTATATTTTGCCATTTTTGGTTATTTTTATAATATTTTTTGTTACTTTATTATTTGTGTTCCAGTCTTGCTAACCTTAATCCCATGTCCAAAAATGAGAAATAGAAATTACTCATCGGTAATATTATATGTATATGTGTTATTACAAACTTATGTTTGTAATAAGTTTTGAAAAATAAATAAATAAATATTACTGATTTCAACAATAGATACCCTTACAACATTTTGAGTGCGTCCAAATACTTGTTCACAAAATCTGGATTATCTCCAATTACAGGAGTTATTTTCATATTATTTTTTGACATCTCATCAAAGATGAAGAAGAATATGGAAGTCTGGGCATTTACGGGGCTGACGACCGTCATAGGCTAGTTTAAGTGATCACTTTACACACGTGTAACATTCACCAATTCTACCCATTATTGACAACCACACTACTCAAAAAGTAGTGCTTTTGATTAGTGTGGTTGTCAATAATGGGTAGAATTGGTGAATGTTACACGTGTGTAAAGTGATCACTTAAACCAGCCTATGACGGTCGTCAGCCCCGTAAATGCCCAGACTTCCATATTCTTCTTCATCTTTGATGAGATGTCAAAAAATAATAGATACCCTAGTTGAAGTTTTCAGTTGATCATTACAATTGAAGCATATATACAACATTCAAAAATTCTAGTAATGTGGTTGTCATTTTATTTAAGAAAAAACCAATGAGTCGAAAAAAATCTAATTTACAGGCTTTTTCTGTAGTAGCATTGTGGGAAAAATTAAAAAAAATAAATCACAAAACCCAGATCGATTGAAAGTAAATATTTCATGAATTCATTTTGAAATTAGCGGGAATCGTACCCGGGATGCCAGTTTCGCGGTCGAGGGTCTACCTAACCAGACCTAAGCCAGAGCGCCTGTTAAAATGGGTTCAATGGTGAATGATACACAGTGTATAAAGTGAACAATTAAACCAGCCGATGATAGATAGTAAGCCCTGTGAATCCCTAGACCTCCGTACTTTTTTGTTCCTGGCTCCATCCCAACTTATCGTCTTTGTAGACTGTTGGGGTCAGCTCTCCTCGTCCTCAGGTTGTAGGTCCTTCTATCATATACAACGTCACCTAGGCCTCGTAGGCATGGTGCCTACGAATCATTATTTATATATTTTAAATATTATGGGGGGGGGGATTTTATTAATTATTGTCTGCTTTAGACATGTAATGGTCAGCACGCTCGGCTACCTTTCTGGAGGTCACGGATTCGATTTCCAGGAGGATCAACTAAATATGAGTGATTTTTCGACTCTAATATTTATTTAATAATACCCTTGACTGGTACCTGAAGCGGAGCTAAATCACCTTTCCTTCATATGCAAACGATCCAGATAATTTAACGTTTATATGGTGCAGTGCCCTATGCACCATTGAAGAAGAAGACTTATTATTATTTTAATTAAAACAACAACAAAAAATATGTGATAAACGCGGAAAACATTCCTTTAATTATGCGAAATAATTTAAACACGCGTAAATTTAGCACAAAAAAAGTGATTTACTCAGTCGTTCCACTTAAGGTTTCAAGAGCAAAAAAACTTCAAAAGGCTTATCAAGCGCTTACATAAACATAATGTAAATTTAGTTTCACCGGCGTAATAAATTTAGTCCTTTTGCGTATCGAGAACGCAGAGGCGTTTTAACTACCAGACAATTGGTTAGTGATACATCATTCAACACACAAAATCTTTTTTCTACTGTAATTTAGCATAACTGGTCGAATGGGATGCCGAGACTTGGTCGCTTGATAAGCTGAAACATAAAACAGTCATTTTACGATTCTGTCAATACCTTTGTTGATTTACAAACGAACAAGACTAGCATTTGACAAAACCACTTTTTCGTACACGAGGCGTTAATATAGTTTTACAGCATTGTAAAAATGTAGATGTAGAAACATCATTGGGACATCTCAAATGACCAAAATTCGACTTTCAAAAATGTCTGTATATATGAACCAATTTAGAAACCTTGTTCTTGAATCACTAGAACATCACTAGAGACATCTATTGGTGAGATGTAAAGAAGCTTTTTACTAAGCAGAAACTCTTTTATTAGTATGTGAGGTGCGAATCCTGGATTATAATCACACACATGAGAAACGCCAGAAAATATCATTTTCATTTTTATTATTCAAGCTTATAATTTGACAAGACAATTTATTTACAACATTCAGAGTGTGTCTAAATACTTGTTCACAAAATCTGGATTATCTCCAATTATAGGAGTTATTTTCATATTATTTTTTGACATCTCATCAAAGATGAAGAAGAATATGGAAGTCTGGGCATTTACGGGGCTGACGACCGTCATAGGCTGGTTTAAGTGATCACTTTACAATAAAGTTTACAATAGTGGTTTTCAATAATGGGTACGTGTGTAAAGACTGACTTTCAAAAATGTCGTTTCACTAAAACAGACAAAAAATACACAAAAGATATATTTTGTACGCAGTGGACAAGGAAGTATTTAATTTTGCGTAAAATAATGATTTTTTCATTTAAGTTCCACTTGGTAAAAACCACTATTTGTGAAAATTCACGTGAAAAAGTGGTATTAACCTAGTTAACTACCAATATTTATACCACTATTTCATGTTTTGATGGTTTTATATAAAATGGATACATATTCCCACAAACTGACTGCCGAATCAAAAAAATAATAATTATAATGGAATTTGTTTTTTCTTTAAAGAATTTTTTTTTCAATTCCGTACCTTTCAATAACTCTTCTTTTCAAAACCATATATTTATTTTGAAAGAAATCAATTATGTTTAGTATAAATGTTAGAAAATATAACAGAATAGTCAAAAATAAAAAAATAAAATTTATTTCAATACAAAAACGGCTGTAAAACCAAATATTTTATTGCGTTAAATGTTGCCTGGGTTAAAAGAAAATGAAGTCGTGGGCTATCGAATATTCTGCCATTATATTAACAGCATTATATTAACAAGACTATTTAGCCCGCTTCAATCAGAGAAATTACCTAGATATGGTTACAAGGAACACATTACAGGATGTCTGAAATCTTTGTCAATTATTAATTTACGTACATAATAAAATTCATAAATCTTTCTCACAAAGCAACATGTAATTTAATGCATAATAAATTTTGGAAACATAATTAAAACTTAAGAATAAAAAATGTTTTGACCTCTACCAAGAACAAACATTACGGAATTTTTATTTTTTGTTATCGACGCTAGTGATAAATAACTCATTGATATAATAATAAAACGTTTTTAATTGAGTTTTTATTAGTCAATTATATTTATGTGCTATTACGCATTGTATAATATATGTATATTAGGAATAATTGCAATTACATTAAGAACTAGTTTATAACTGAAAACTTGTTTAAAAAAAGATGAAACGAAAGATGACAAGCATATAAGTATATACATTTACACACACACATATTTACATATATATATATATATATATATATATATATATATATATATATATATATATATATATATATATATATATATATATATATATATATATATATATATATATATAATTATATATATATAATTATTTATATATATATATATATATATATATATATATATATATATATATATATATATATATATATATATATATATATATATATATATATATATATATATATATATATATATATATATATATATATATATATATATATATATATATATATATATATATATATATATATATATATATATATATATATATATATATATATATATATATATATATATATATATATATATATATATATATTTATATTGTAGGTACTTACATATTTCCGTTTACAGACTTCAATATTTTTCTTCATCTATGTATTTTGAGTTAACGAGAGAAAATTCTGGGTACAAATAATTATTTCATTAATTGATTCGGCAGTTTACTTTGTGGTAAAATCTATCTATAATCACTATTTCTTAAAATCTATTGTGACACGTGTCTCGATGCATTCCACATCATTTTGTACGGTGTACGCAAACGGTGCAAAATGCATCGAAACACGTGTCATAATAGATTTTAAGAAATAGTGGTATTAACTTCGTTGAACAACACACTAGACAAACATATCGAAATCTTCAAGTACGCAACCATGATACACGATTTACACACAACAAAGGTTTGATAGAAAATAAATGAACAGTAAATATGAGAGTCGACCACTGCAATATATCGATGCAAACAATTTTTATTTGTTGCCGACGCAGTTGAGAGGTGAAAATAAAATATGAAACAAAGGTAAAATAAAGGAATGGATAAATGATCAAGATTTTATTTCTATGAAAATTGTAAAATAGTTTATATTCTTAATTTTCTCTTTTTTGTGTGTATATTAGGTTAAAATTGTTAAAAACAATGAAAATGTAAATAAAAAGAACTCCACCGACAATACTTAGTAAGTCTCTGCAAAAAAAAATTAATTAGTTTAAAATTATTCTTTCAATAAATGTATACTATTGTATTTATGATTTTTTTTAAACTAAGTAAAACTTAAATTAAAAATAAATAATTAAGTATTACTCAAACATATATATACTATATTATAGGAACGTGAATTGAGCTTGTTTAACCTTATAAGAATTGTTGATATATAAATTTTCATCTGTTTTTAATAAAACCGGTATGCACAATGTCTGGCTTAGTTTAAAATGTCCTTGATTTTTCGAGGTTATCCAGGCTCGCTAAAAATAAATTTAAATTAAGGATTTACATAATACTTTATCACCATATCCAACTGCCCAAATTTAACAAAAAAATAACGATTGATAGACCTGGAATAACATCATGTTTTCGTCTTGTTTTTAATCCTTCTTATATTCTTTGCAGTTCGTAAATTTAAGGACATTAAAAATCAAGCTTACCTCGGAGGATTGAAATAATAACTTTATTTCATTATTATTTTGACATCTTAACATATTATAGATGAAGAAGGATATGGAAATCTGGGCATTTCCGGGGTTTTCAATGGTCAAAGGTTGTTTTAAGTGATCACTTTTCACACGTGTAACATTAACCAATTCTATCCGTGATTGACAACCACACTACTCAAATTCTTTGAACTTCTAGATATATTGATCAAACTTGAAACAAAGCGTTTGGTTACAATATTGTGTGTGTCCAAATACTTGTTCACAAATCTGGATTATCTCCAATTATAGGAGTATTTTTCATATTTAACCAGCCTATGACGGCCGGTTAAATAAGTGAAAATAATTCAATTTTAAGGATACCTGATACTCTAAGAAGCATATCAGGCAAGAGTCTTCGAGATAGAATAAGAAATGCCAGGATCAGGGAAATATGCGAGATCGAAGATGTCGTTAGGTGGGGAAGGCAACGAAGGAGACAATGGTATGCGCATGTGAGGAGAATGGAACCATCCAGACCCCCCACATCGCACTGTACAGCCAACCCTACGGTAGACTCTTAAAAACAGGCCGCAAGGCCTACAATAAGAAGAAAAAGAAGGATACCTGAACTCCATACCATAACGTCGTCAGCCCCGTAAATGCCCAGACTTCCATATTTGTCATCTTTGATGAGATGTCAACAAATAATAACGTTTGGTATTTGGTATTAGTATTTGAACACACTCAAAATGTAAATAAATTAACTGGTCAAATTAAAAGCTAAAATAAAAAAATGAAAAGGATATTTTCTAGCGTTTCTCAAATATGTGAATATAATCCAGGATTTAGATTCCACGTACAAATGAAATAGTTTCTGCTTAATAAAAAGCTTCTCTCATTCTACCATAGACGTCTTTAGTGAAGTCAAAGATTTTGAACAATTACATGCTAAAAATAGGTTCCCTAATTAAAAATTTAAAACACCTTTTCTCTGATTGAATTCATACAAATGAGAAAATCGACAGTTTATCGGTTAATTCAATTCAATTCAAAGAAAACTGTCACTACAGTATTGCTAAATACGTTTTAACGTAGCGGTGACTGACTGTTGCATCGATAAATTTCTTGGGAAACAATTTTCATATGGATTATAAGAACTGGTTTAATCGATCCGTATCTCGGTTGAATTAATTCGATTACAATCAGAATTATTCTCCCACGACGTCATTTTACCACTGACAAATTGTGATACTTATCTTATCAGTGCATCTTTCTATTAAACTGTTTTAAAAACATACCTTAAAATGAGTGTAGTATCAAGATTTTTATTCATCGATCAAGATCGGTGAAGAATTCCATTTCGAGGTTGCAGTATGGTCCTCTGCGTCTTATGCCTGGCACATATGACGCAGAGAATCTGATCATACTGTGATCCAAGCAATCGCCATGGATCTTTCTCGAAAGACATCTCGAGGAGGACCAAAAATATATTCCATTAGGAGGCGAAAAACATATATACAAAAATGAAAGTATTGTGTTGAATAAAAAATCTGTGATTAAATTACTTGACGAAGAATTTCATCGATTTATATTATTTATTATGCTTTTATAATTCAAGAATAAACATTAAATTTTAACGCCTACGCTACGTTAAAACAATTTTTTCACCTGAAGGCTTTATTGTTTAATAGCGCTAATTAATTTGATTGTGTTTGAGTATCGTAAGCTAATTGTTGATTAAAATTAATTTATATTTTATTTCATTAATGCTGCGGGCTTTAAATCAAATCCATGTTTTCCATTTATGGAACAACTTCTGATTTTAACCCTCTCGCCAGCAGTGTAAGTATATTTTATTTTTATTTTTGGTATAATTTGTGCCCATATTTAGGGTAACATGATAAATTAATTCACTTCTAGTGGCTTTTCCATCATAAACTTAATAAGGATATTTATTTATTTATATTTTGTCATACGAATAATTAAAAATTACAATAATATGCTCTCACTGAGTTTTCTCGTGCCCAGGGCACATTTTACAATACTTGCTTATAACACTCTTGTGTCAACAGTTGACTGACGTGATGATGGAAAGTTTATTATGAATCCGATAGTCATAAAGTTGTGTTTAAAGTGGTATTACACAAAATGAACGATGAATGATAAGAAGAGTATTATATTCCATACCACAAGGTCAAAAATGCTTTTAATAGATAAAATAATTATTTATAAAACTATACAAAAGAAAATTATTTATAAATTGCAATCAAATACATTTGTTACATTTACCATACATTCTCATGATTGACAACCACACTACTCAAATTTTTGGAACTTGTATCTATATATGTATAATTCATACGTTCTTTCATACATGAATTCTCGGCAACTCTGGTAGAGTTGAGCAAGATTTTGAAGCCAGCCTATGACAAGTCGTAAGCCCTGTAAATACTAAGATTTCCTATTTTCTTAATGTGGTTTGACATTTCAATACAAACAACTCCCAAGTAAAGAAACCCAGATTTGTGAACGAGGATTTGGACACCTTCTAAATGTTGTGAACTAATTAATATTTTACGTAATAAAACATCAAGTAATCGAGATTCTTACCCGATTTCGATTTTTTAACCTTTTTGAAATATTGTAAAAATGAAAATTATTATTAAAAGTTTTGTGCAGGCATTTTTATTACAGTATAAAGGCTAGTCAAAATTCTATATTATATTCACAACAAGACGGGTTGAAAATCGTGATTTTTTATTCAACTTTTCTCACAAAATGCATTTAAATTAAATGAATGGAAGAAATGTGTGGTAATAATAATTACAAATAACATATCGCTCACTCCTTTCAAGAACGTCATAAATCAAAAATCGTCAATTTTTATTTGTGTATGTTTTCGGAATGCCCAGAAAATGTACTATATCCCTGCAAAAGAGGCATATTTTTAACTCAATATTTACCAGCTGCAGGGCAGAAAATATTGTTCTTGCATTTTGAAGAAAAGGTATTAAGTATTTTTTTTTTGAATATACTAAATATTTTTTAAATGGATAAAAAAATCTTCAGGTTTTACCTAAAAAGATCTGTTGCAAAGTAAAAAGTTCAAAAAGTGGCTAGATATTTATTTTTAATACATTGTGTTATATTTTTAAACTTTAAAAACCTTCTCCTGAAAAATCATGTTTTTTTTTATTTATGACGTTCTTGAAAAGAGTGAGCGATATGGTAAGCGTTTGAAGTAGGATATTATTTTTTATTTTATTTTATTTTCCACCGGTCAGGAACGGGTTAGTAAAATAAAGTACATGTCTGGTGAAAAACGTACTACGTCCGAAAACTGACACTTAAAAATTAAATTAAATTTACAAGTTCATTAAGCTTAAAATTTATGGGTGGCCGTATATCTAGACCGTATACGATGATAAACGTGAATTGTACGTTTCATGTTGCGGCCTACGTATATTCGTATATTTTAAACATATTAATGGGATGTATTTTATTTACCTACCTATGCGAACCCAAAAAATATGTTATGTAACCAAAAACCAGAGAGGTACAGAAAAAAGGTTTTCGCTATAAATTATTGAAAAGAATTGTTACGAATTATGTTTTTTTTTAATTTAATGTAAACTTGAACTCTGTATATAAACCAAATTTAGTCCACAACGTAAAACTATAATTTAACTAACTTACTAACTAACCATCACGCTGCTTCTCTACAGTGGTAGGCAGAGAGAATATAATGCCAAACCACCCTGTATTTGCTAACATTATTCACCTCTTCCACATTCGTGCATCTCCTCTTACATACCCGCCGATTATTTCGACTCGTGACCTGACTATATTTTTAACATTTTTTTGTTTTATAAACGAATAAATAAAAAAATACGTGTATTATTAGTGAAATTTACAATTATTAGTTCCCACATACATATAATATAAATGGAAAGTTATTTTTAATATTTCTCTTCGAAATATAACATATAATTTCACTTTTAAACTTTTCCAGGGGGATCCGTTAAGAGACCAGTTTCAATTAAGGTTGCTACTAATTGATAGAATTTTTTTCTTTCTAACCATGATCTATTGCCTTGCACTTTCGAATACACACATCCTCCTACACATTCTATTTCTTGATAGGTACTCGATTCTTAAGTCATTCTTCTTCGGAAGGGATTTACCTCCAAACGTCAAAATGAACCAAAATTTCTAGTATTTTATGTTTTCTCGTTTTTTTTTCATTTATCAGTACGAACAGTATTAAAAATACGAGTATAGTCCTTGATAAATTATTTCTACGTACTTTTTGGTTGTTAGAAGATATCATTACGGTAGGAAATTCAACATTTTTGGGCATTATAGATATGTTTTTCGGCTACCCACTTTTCAGTAGTATTACATTGTTTCACTTTTTAAATTATTGCAATCATTAAAGCATTGTTAACTTTGTGGTATGGTAATATAACACTATTTTTATCATTCATCATTCACTTTGTGTAATACCTCTTAAAAAATTCATGACTTGTCATGAAGAAGTATTTTTTTTACTTCATGACTGGTATTACACAAAATAAACGATGAATGATAAGGAAAGCGAATAAACAAAAAACATGGGAGTCGAACACTGCAATATATCGTTCCGAACATTTTTAATTTGTTGCCGACGGATGTTAGAGGTCAACATAAAATATGGAACAAAGGCAAAATAATAAATAAATAATTTTATGAAAATTGTAAAACGTTCATATTCTTAATTTTTGTCTCTTTTTTGTGTGTATATTAGGTTAAAATGGTTAAAAACAGTAAAAATGTATTCTCCACCGACAAGACACACAAGGTGGCTTGGTGGGTCTTTGCAAAATTATTTTTTGAATATGTTTTTAAAATGTGATTTAAATAAATGCATGCAATTTATGTTAATATAAAAATTAAAAAAATAAAAATCATAGGATGTTTAATTAAATGAAAAAACTAACTGAAAAAAAAATTTGGGTAACAACTGGCCTGTTAATACTGAATAATTCTACAGATGAATTGATTTCATTCTCTTGCATCGCCATAGCCTCTGGCGCCGCCGAACTGTGCCCAAAATACATTTCGCTTTACAAATATTTTGATACGCATCCCAATGTTTAAATTGGCCTCGAAGATTCAATCCGTGATAAATGTAAGAAAGCATAAAACAATGCTATTTTTCATCCATTTATGATCAATATATTACAATAATGCATGGTTGTGCAAAGGTAATGCAACTCTGAAGCATTTTTTTGTACTTGTATCAAATTAGCATTTTAAAGAGCAAATATACCGAACCTATTTCATATTTGATTGTATATCTCATAAATAAAAATGTACTAACTGTTTGTTTGCTCATAATATCAAATCTCCCAAAGAAATTCACGAATTCCTTCGATATTTTGACGAAACGTTGCATTAAAATCAAGCGTTTTCATAAAAGAAAAAAAAAGTGTTTTGTAATAACACCGTTTTTACCGTAATAGTAGAGCCATATGTGAACGTAACTTACGTACTTAGGACCAATATACAATAAATCATGTATCATTCAATTTTGTAAAAATTTAAGATAAATCGCAACTTAATTTTCAACCCAAGTAACGTTTGATATATTTGATTTTTTTTATTAAAACGTCGTTTTTATATAGAAAAAAAGTTTTTCTTCGAAATAAATTTCTTCGATTTTTTTTGAGTTATTGAAAGGTAAGGAGTTTAAAAAAGATAAAAAAAATCCAAAATATATTCGATCGTTCGAGATCTCAGCCTTAACATTGCTCTTGGTGGGCAGCATGCTTCTTGACAGCAGCTGTTAACTTATATTTATAATGTTTTCGACTAATAAAACAATATTAATTAAAACAAATTTATACATTTTTAATTTTTTGTTTTTATTTTTAGTTAAGTTTAGTTTATTAATGTAAAAATGACAAGGGTTTTGAGAACTTTACATGTTCTCATGAACTGGTGAAAATACAAACTGGTCGTGTTTATATTAATAAACTCAAAAAAATGGTTTTATAAAAGCGTTTTATTTTTACTACTACTTCCATCACGCCGTTTCTCGTAGGGGTAGGCAGAGAGGAGGAAACGCCACACTCTTCTGTCCTGACACACACTCCTAGCTTCCTTCACATCCATACATCTAGTCATACATGCCCTCTGATTACGCAGACTTTTGACACCACCAGATTTTAGGTTATTATTGATCTGATCGTCTTTTTCGGCCGCCTTCGTTCTGTTCTCCCGCTTACATTTGCGAGTATACTTTCATAGTCATTCTCTCGCTATCCATTTGCTCCACATGTCCATACCACCTTAAAGAACTCTTCCTAATATTTTCAATTATCCCTTGTTCAGCCTTACATTCCTTTCTTATATCTTTGTTTTTTTCTGGCATACAATGATTTTCTACACATTTGTCTAAGGAAACGCATTTCAACAGCGTTCACTCTACTTTCATTCTGCCTTTAAATATAATTATAAATTAAAGGTTTATATGGGTAGGCACTATAAGTGTCTCAACCTATGAACTCAATAGTCCACACATAGATTTTTACAATTTGTGAAACTATTTTTTTTTTAATTTTCATTAAAGGCACTGAACACCGTTTGTCATAAAATTACAGTATTACAAAATGTGGAGTTTATTGTCAATAAATTATCTGGGCCTGGGATCCTTGGACGAAAATTCTTATCAGCTGACCAACCAAACGAGTCGGATGGTTTACGATGTTCCAATAACAGATTTCTAGATCTTCTTCTCTCGGATGAGATAGGAAATTATTATCTGTCAGATGGCTACTTTATATGATTGGATAACGCTGAACGAATAAAGAGTTATAATCCAAATCAATAAAAATGTAAATGGTAGTTTGTTTAAAATCTTAAATCTCGAGTTATACACCGAATGCTTTGAAATTTTGACACAACGTTGCATTGGAATACGGTCGAATTTTTTGCTATATACTTAAAATGTTACTTTACGCGTTTTAGGCGTGTTTTGTTTCAATAGATTTTTACCACAATGGCAGCGCCATCTGTAAGATGTAACGAAATACTGAACCCTAAACAATTCTCGTGGTAGGGATTGTGTAACTTGCAAGCTGCTCTCGTTTAGCATTATTAACATCTCGGGTTCAATTCCCAGGGGGTTGAAAAGAAATATTAGTGATTTTACACTCTTTTAATTTTATATTACCCTGGATTGGTCCTAGAAGCGCAGGAGTGATCACCTTACGAACACATGAAGGAAAGGTGTTGATCAGCCCTCCGCTTCAGATATTAGTCCAGGGGAATATTGAATAAATATTAGATTTAAAAAACACTGATTTGACGCCCCCTGGGAATCGAACTCGGTACATCCAGAACGGTACTCTACGGTGGCGGATAAATATGTGTATATTTATGTATATATATATATATATATATATATATATATATATATATATATATATATATATATATATATATATATATATATATATATACATATATATATATATATATATATATATAAATATATATATATATATATATTTATATATATATATATATATATATATATATATAAATATATATATATATATATATATATATATATATATATATATATATATATATATATATAAATATATATATATATATATATATATATATATATATATATATATATATATATATATATATATATATATATAAATATATATATATATATATATACATATATATATATATATATATATATATATATATATATATATATATGTTTATATATATATATATATATATATATATATATATATATATATATATATATATATATATATATATATATAAATATATATATATATATATATATATATATATATATATATATATATATATATATATATATATATATATATATATAATATATATATATATATATATATATATATATATATATATATATATGTTTATATATATATATATATATATATATATATATATATATATATATATATATATATGTATATATATATATACATATATATATATATATATATATATATATATATATAAATATATATGTAAAGATACTTTTTCTGTGTGTTATCGTTATCACGTATCAATGTGAATATGGACGATTACAATCGAATTACCTAACGGTTGATATTTCCCTGTGGCGTATCTATGAGACCTCTAGTTATGATCTAGTATCATATTATACCATCTTCCTGCGATCTCTAAGGGGGTAGTCTATGCGTAAAGCCTTAATTGAAACGTACTTTGTAACAGTGATATAAAGAATCTAAAGATATTTTAGCTCTTATAAGATTTAAAGCAAATTCATGAAGCATTATTTCTCAAAAGCAAACATTAAGCTTTTGATAAAAATACTTACCGCCTTTTACTAAATGACTAACTAAAAAAAACAATCATGCCAAATTCCTTTGTGGGTAGACCTACACCACTATACTTTGTATACATCCCTCGCATCTTTCATGTTCATGCATCTTCTCATACACACCCACCGATTATTCCAACTATTTTAGATATCTAAGTACTTAAAATACTTTATCATGGCAAGTTCCCCTCGGTCTTCCTCTGCTCGTATTTCCAACTACATTCATAAATTTGTTTTACAGTTTTCTTACTTATTCGTTCCACATGTCCAAACCATTTTAACACACCATTATTCATCAACAAATTACTAGAAATAAGGATAAAATAAGACTGCCACTGTTGAAAAAAACCGAGTCGCAAAATTGTTTAATGTATAAGGGTTTGAAAATGTATGATGAGATGCCTGAATGAATGAAGAATGAAAAGAGTCAAAGAAAATAGAAATGAATGTTTTGTTTACTGTAAGGAGATGTTAATATATATATAGATGATGTAAATCAAGTTTGAATAATAGTTTATATTAGTTGTAATATAAGCTAGCTTAAGAAATAAAAAATAAAAAATAAAAAATCACTATCTACCCTCTGATTGCAAACAGCTATACAATATATGAAACGTTTCGACCAACATCACTTATCTGTTTTTCGTTGGTTGAAAAATATTGCTTTTTAGCAATTCCCAATGTACATATTTCTTTTCTGTACATGAAGTTTAAATAAAATTGTACTAAACTTGAACAAAATGTATTAAACTTGAAAAAAAAATATTAATACTATTTTAATCGTTTCATAGAAGGCTCACCCCTTAATTGAATACTAGGCTTCTGTATTGCGACACAAGCAATAGTAATAATTTTAATGTCACAGTTATAATATCACTTAAGGCTCAGTTCCCAGGCCGTACACTGAGATGAGACATTTTGCAATAAATTATTTTGTTGAGATTCTTAATGTCTTTAATAAAATAATCGTATTAGATAACACGTCATTATTTTTAATTTAACCCTTGGTTCATTCGTTCGTTTTCAAATACGGCTAAATACATTTTTTCACGATCCGAAATTATTTATTTATTTATTATATTTATAATGGTTCACAAATAATGAAAAACATATAACATGAAAAGAAATACAGTGCAATACGAATCGTTTGAATGTTTTCATCAATTAGATGAAAACACAATAAACTTACAGAAACAAGTAAAAGCACAGGTTAAATACAAATAATAAAAAAAAAATTAAATTTGGTCGTAAAAAAGAGTTATAATAATAAAAAAAAATAAGTGAAAAATATTTTTTGACATGTCAACATAGATGAAGAAGATTATGGAAGACTGGGCATTTACGAGGCTTACGACCATCCTAAAAAGTGTTTCTGCTCAATGAAAAAGGTTCTTCATCTCACCAATAGATGTCTCTAGTGAAATTGTAGTGATTCAAGCACTATATTTCGAAATTGAACCTCCAAAAATTTGGGTAGCCCGGTTGTCAATCATGGGTAGAATTGGTAAATGTTACACGTGTATAAAGTGATCCTTAAACCAACCTATGAGGTCGTAAGCTCCGTAAATGCCCAGACTTCCATATTGTTTTTCATCTTTGTTGAGATGTCAAAATAATAATAAATGGGTTTGAATGTTTACCTTAAAAATGAATAAAACTTACCAATTTATGTATAGATTTGGCGTTAAATTTGTAGAACTCCATTTTGATTATTATTGAATGTTAAATCAAACTTTTTTTTGAGTCTACTAAGTTGTGTTTTATTGTTCAAAATACACATAAAAATCCATTTTGTGACAGTTGTTTCACCTAGTTATGGCATTTTCAAACGAATGTCAATTCGAATAAACTAAAACGGAGTTCTTCAAATTAAACGCCAAATCAATAAATAAGCTAATAATTATAATATTAAATTAATGATAAAATGATGAAAAAAATACACTTTTATATTGACTGCCCTGAGAATCTTGCTTGGTAACCACTACTCTATGAAGGCGAAGAATATATATTATTTCATATTTTCACAACATCATATTTTGCTTGGTTATTTTTTTTATAGTTCGCGAATTGCTTCTATTTTAGATTTTGCCATAACTAGGTGAAACAGTGGTCAAAAATGGATTTTTATGTGTTTTTTTTCTAACAATAAAATACTACTTAGTAGGCTAAAAAAAACAGTATTTGATTAACGTTTAATACATAAAACTTACCAAATTGTTTCAGTCCACGTCTGAGCCATTGCGCAATCATGCACTGGAGCTTTACAAAGAGGGTAGGTAGGATATGCCTAGCCCGGGGGCTGCGGCCCGTGAATCCCTACTATTGTTAAACATTACACATTACAACAACTTTCAAAGATTTATCTTCCTCCACGGCACCGCCTCCCGAAATCAGGAAGACCTCGCAGGAAATTTATTTTCAATAATACGACATTATACGATATGCAACGCTTCGCGGTGCATATACGGGTATGCATGTTATTATGCCTATGTTTGCGGACTCAATGCATTATTTATTGCCTGGGCAGCGAAACACAATACACCGATTCTCTTATAAAATGAAAGTTCAATGCGAAATTTGTAGCTACGTTATATTATTACAATATATTTCAGTCTTCACGGAAGTACTTTTTATAATTTAAACTTTTATTTTTACTTCTGATTTATTTTGTAATTTATTGAGTAGAAATGATGGGATGGATGAACTAACTAACTAACCATCACGCCGCTTCCCAGTGGGTACTTGAAATACTCGATCGGGCCAAGTTTTGCTCGGTTTTCCCCTGCTTCTATTCCCAAATGTACCGTTCTTTCCTGCAGGGGTAGACTATGAGAATATTTGCTGTATTTGCAAACATTCCTCACTTCTTCCACATTCATGCATCTCCTCATAAACACACACGCAAGACAAGAAACACACATAAGAGACCGAATAAGGAATACGGAAATTCGTAAAATGTGTAGTACGGAGGATATAATCAGATGGGGAAGACAGCGAAGATGATTCTGTATAATGCCTATGTCAATAGAACGCAAGACAATAGACTAGCTCGAATCGCTCTTCAAGAGAACCTAGACGAAGCTGACCACCTGGAAGACCTCTAAAGCTATGAAGTGACAGCTGGCAGTCCATATCACAAGAGACAGATAGCGGAAAAAACAGATGAGTGAATCTATTAGAAGTAAGATGAAGAAGAAGAATATTACAATGTTTTGTTTGATTTGTATTTTGGAAACAAATCAAATTACTTTTTAATCGGTGAACAGTTTGAAAATAATGCTACTTTTTTTTTTAAGTGGGCAGGTCAAATAAAATGTTGACTACCCCTTGTCTAAAGCGTAGAGAAAGCTGATAAGATGCATTTAAATTATGTATATACGACGTATTTTGAACAACACATGAAATTATATTTTCCTGGTAAAAATCTGTTAAACCCTTTGGCTACCGGGACTTTTGGGGTGACTGTTCTAGAAATATCACGATATAAACTTAAATAATTAAAAAGATTGATAATTTATTAATACTTTTTACCACTGTTGAAGCAAATATATATATTTTTAATTTGACATAATATAAATAATAATATAAAATAAAACCCTTATCCGCACCCCAATGGTGCATAGGGCACTACGTCATATAAACGCAGTGTTATCTTGATCATTTACACATGAAGGAAAGGTGATCAGCCCTCCGCTTCAGGTACCAGTCCAGGGTAATATTGAATAAATATGACAGTGAAAAAATCACTTATATTTATTTTACCCCCCTTGGGAATCGAACCCGGGACCTCCAGAACGGTAGCCGAGCGTGCTGACCATTACACTACGGAGGCAGACATAAAATGAATCCAAAAATTTTGCAACATGAACATTTGTCCATATCTGATTTTATAAATCTTGACGTCAGATCAAACGGTTCCGGTATTTCTCGCTAGAGTACCGAAAGGTGGCGTTCGGGCACTTTTTTTCAAAGATATATAACTATATATTTTGAAATTACAAAATCGATTAGATGAAACAATATTCACCCTTACGTTATTACAATCATTATTTATAAAATTCTCCAAAATGATAAAATGCAATATTATAATAAACAATTTCATCAATTGATTCGGCAGTCACTTTGTGGTAAAATCTATCCATTTTTAATTAATGTTTTACTTAGTAAATACCACTAAATATTGGTATTTACTAAGTAAAACATTAATTATAATAAACAATTAATAATATTTGAAAACATATTTTTTAAGTTAAAAGCTTGACATGACGTGACTTCCTGGATCATTTTTGTTTTTAAAAAAAAGCTCTGGAATAAACACAAGTCAAAGAACTTGCAATTACCAAAGGGTTAATGGATTGATTTTGAAAGTAATGTTGGATATGCTGTATATCCAATCTTCTCTTCTTCCTTGAACGCATCTTAAAGATGCAACACTCGTCTGAGGACACTCTCAACAACAATTATGATTAAGTGTTATTGTTCGTGCAAATTGAGAGCTTCCCATCGAGCGGGAACATTCAAAGATTTATTTCTCAACCCCATAACATTTTATGGACCCGTCTTATTAAATATCGACGCTGAAAAGTAAAAGAGCTGGAATCGCCTTTTAGCATATATTACACTAGGGCGATTTACATATAATTGGTTTTATGACCAATACAAATTTGCAAGGGACTTTTTTTAAACAAAGCATCCAGAATTCAGTTATACATATCGTAACAACTGGTATTTTTTAAAGATTTTAATAAATAATTTTAAATTTCCCCAAATATACTTTTAAACTGTCCCTTACTTCGTAACTTTGAGTTCCTTCAGGAGATTCGCTCGGTGCAGGATCTCCTATCGTCAAATATACAATTCTGACGCGATGTTATAAAATCACATATATATATATATATATATATATATATATATATATATATATATATATATATATATATATATATATATATATATATATATATATATATATATATATATATATATATACATATATATATATATATATATATATATATATATATATATATATATATATATATATATATATATATATATATATATATATATATATATATATATATATATATATATATATATATATATATATATATATATATATATATATTTATATGTATATATATATATATATATATATATATATATATATATATATATATATATATATATATATATATATATATATATATATATATATATATAAATATATATATATATATATATATATATATATATATATATATATATATATATATATATATATATATATATATATATATATATATATATATATATATATATATATATATATATATATATATATATATATATATATATATATATATATATATATATATATATATATATATATATATATATATATATATATATATATATATATATATATATATTTATATATATATATATATATATATATATATATATATATATATATATATATATATATATATATATATATATATATATATATATATATATATATACATATATATTTATATATATATATATATATATATATATATATATATATATATATACATATATATATATATATATATATATATATATATATATATATATATATATATATATATATATATATATATATATATATATATATAGCGTGGTAATAATTTTCTTTTGTAAATTAGGTGTAAATAATATGTAAAGTGGGTGTATAATAATAAAATAAACAATGTGTTGCTTTGTAATTAAAGTTTATTCTTAATTTATCTTAATGATATTTTTCTATCTATCTATCTGATTCTGACATTTCAGATTATTATATTTTTTCTGTCTGATGTCTTTTGTTTTATTCAGTGAGACGCATGCGACATCTGGTGGTAGAACTGTTTTAAGCAGGTACTATTTGCAAGTACTTAATAAAATGTATAGGTAGGTACCTAGGTATTTTATTACACATATATATATATATATATATATATATATATTATATATATATATATATATATATATATATATATATATATATATATATATATATATATATAATATAAAATCACATAAAGTGCTACATCTAGCATTTTCGTTCTCCAGCGTCGATGTGATTTTTCCCTCTCGGATCAGCACAACACACGTGCAAGTCAATTAAATTACTTTCTCTCGTCATTAATCACATAATCTTAATATAAAAAAAAAAAGTTTCCCAAACCACCCGTTTCGCTCTGAACCCTACAGGTGTTTATCAACCCGATCTTGAGCAAAATTACTATTTTATTTTACGAGTGCGAATTTAACTTTTAAGTAAATCATGTCCGCTACCTGTAAACACTTGTTTATGATGTCATATATTTTTAACTTGTGAGAGTTTAATTTTTAAAGAAATGATGACTTTACGAAAGTTCTTATGAACACGATGCCAATATAATAAATTGTGAATTTAAATATCATTCGATGTCGAGTAATTACTACAAAATTAAATTTTAAAACATCGCAATTAAAAAATAATAATCTTTAATTATAAATTTTTGTTGCTTAAAATCTGAAATCTTGTCATGTAATTCAAAAATAACTTTTAAGGCGGATAATAATCGATAGCTCTCAACTTTTTTTAAAAAATAAAATAAGAATTTTTGAAAAGTAATGAGATGAAAAATATAAAAAATTGTAGGTATTCGAAAAAAACAAATTCCTATTTATATATTTTTTTAAATTGTGCGTGTGACTTCTCTCGCACAACCTGTCTTGTATATTTGTGAATTGAATATTTGAGAGTACACCTTTGAATTTTATCAATATGTTGCATCTGCCTACCCCTGCGGGGAAATGGCGTGATGGTTATTAGTTAGTCAGGTACCGATCATAGCCAATATCGGATAGATCCCTACCGAATTATTTTGAATGTGTTTAAAATGTTCCATATTTCAAATGTTTTCACCGATAAAGAAATGACTCTTATTACGTAAGATATATCCTGATAGAAAATTTGCTTGGCTATCAAAATTTAAAGTTTTTATTTAAATTATAAGAAATATTTATATTTTTTTCAATGAGGGAAATTGTAGTAATTCAAATTGGACAGTGTGGAAATCAAATTGGGGAGAAGGTAAATGCCTTTCTTTTGTATTACATGAATTTGTGTGAACTCTAAGGTCGTTTGTGCACTACATGGAATTTTAACGTCTGGCAGTCCGGTTTTGAAAAATAAAAGTGACTACGACAGTTTAGCGTGATCGAATTTACGTGTAGCGTGTTCACGCACCGAACAAGATTACCGATCCGAAGAAAGATGGACAAAAGCACAAGCCAATCATCGTTTTATCACGATAACTGAATTGCCGGACGGTGAAATTCCGTGTAGTGTACAAACGCCCTAATATCTGAATAATCCTCCGAGAGATTATTATGAAGATAGAAGAACATACATAATATGGAAGCGTTTTGTGCTAGCGATCTGTCGTCGGCCGGCTTAAGAGGGATAAGTGTCTATTGCTTAACGTTCTGTTCATGTTTTTTTTTTACATCATGCAATAACTATTCGCCATATTGACTTGACATTCAATATATGTTTATATTCTTAATTTTTCTCTCTTTTTGTGTGTATGTTAGGTTGAAATGGTTAAAAATAATAAAAAATATGTTCAAAAGAAGTCCACCGACAAGACGGTTTGGTGAGCTGTTTTATGAAGTATATAGTTATTTTATTTATAGATTCGGCATTAACTTTGTGGAATAACATTTTGTTTATTTAAAAAAAAATAATAAACACTTGTATTAAACCACTTAATGAGTTTTATTTTATTATACGCGACTAATTTCGAAAACTGATATGTAGATGAAAACATCTGTTAGTTTTCGAAACTAGTCGTGTTTAATAAAATAAAACTCACTAAGTGGTTTATTACAAGTGTTTTTTTTTAAATAATCAAGTCTATGGTCAGTTTGTCACTTATTAATCATTAATTTTTACTGTGTATTTTAAATGTAAAAAAATAATTATTAACTTTATATAGTACGCTTATTTTTAATATAATCTTATTTTTTAACTGTGATTTTTTTATTTTAGTTTTGGAATGTCATATCTCAAGAACACGGCATTGACCCATGCGGAAGTTACACTGGAAACTGCGCCCAACAACTGGAAAGAATCAACGTCTTCTACACTGAACCGAGTTCTGGTAAATACGTGCCTAGGTCAATTTTGGTAGACTTGGAGCCTGGAACTATAGACGCCGTAAGGTCAGGAATCACCGGCAAACTCTTCCACCCGGACAACTTCATCTATGGAAATTCCGGAGCCGGAAATAACTGGGCCAAAGGACACTATACAGGAGGCGCAGATCTGGCCGATGTTTTCTTAGATGTTTTAAGGAAAGAGATCGAGGCCTGCGACTGCATCCAGGGATTCCAGCTCATCCACTCTCTCGGAGGAGGAACAGGATCGGGAATGGGTTCACTCATCATGCGTAAAATTCGCGATGACTATCCAGACAGGATATTAAACACATTTTCAGTATTTCCTAGTCCCAAGGTTTCGGATACAGTGGTAGAACCGTACAATACGACTCTTTCGATAAATCAACTCATCGAATACGTTGATGAAACATACTGTATGGACAATGAGGCACTGTACGACATATGTAGCAGAACGCTAAAGCTGCCTAATCCGACGTAC
Organism: Brachycentrus maculatus; assembly: GCF_059751285.1. Lineage (NCBI taxonomy): Eukaryota > Metazoa > Arthropoda > Insecta > Trichoptera > Brachycentridae > Brachycentrus > Brachycentrus maculatus. The sequence continues at coordinate 316,546 of NW_028280808.1, forward strand.
GGAGATCTCAATCATTTGATTTCTTCCACTATGTCCGGAGTGACAACCTGCCTTCGATTCCCTGGTCAGCTCAATGCAGACTTAAGAAAACTGGCTGTCAATATGGTTCCTTTCCCGAGGCTACATTTCTTCATATCGGGCTTCTCTCCCCTATTCGCGAGGGACAGCAAACAGTTCCAAGCGTCGACGGTATCCGAGCTGACTCACCAGATGTTCGAGTCCAAGAACATGATGGCCGCCTGTGATCCAAAAAACGGTCGCTACCTCACCGTGGCGACTATATTCAGAGGACGCGTGTCCATGAAAGACATCGACGAGCAAATGTTAAATATGCAGAACAAAAACAGTAACAACTTCGTGGAGTGGATACCGAACAACGTAAAGACTGCAGTATGCGATATACCGCCGACGGGTCTCAATTTGTCAGCCACGTTCATAGGAAACTCCACGTCCATTCAGGAGATATTCAAGCGCATTTCGGAGCAATACTCTTCCATGTTCAGAAAAAAGGCTTACTTGCATTGGTACACAAATGAAGGAATGGATGAATCGGAGTTCGAGGAGTCGGAGACCAATTTGAATGATCTTATATCCGAATACCAGCAGTGTCAAGTTGCAGGAATAGACGATGACATTTTTTATGTTGAACAGGAAGATGAAGGTTAAATATGCAAGACAAAAAGCACACACACATCATATTATTGGTTCATAATTAAATTTATGATTATCATCATTTTCTTATTGAAAATATAGAATTGACGTTTTTGATAAAAAAATTCTAAGAAATTGATACAGTAATCCATGATCACAATTACTATTGTCTTTTGTTTATCGTGTGAATATTTTATCGTTTATCAATTTGATCAATATGTCAATATAAATTCTTCATTTGTCTTTAAAATTTCGAGAAATGTAATAAATTATTCTTTTTGTTACATTATTCGTTCTGTATTACGAAATGTATGTAGTTTTCACATGGCGCTCACTCCTTTCAACAACGTCATATATTAAAAATCGTTAATTTTCAGTTGTGCATGTTTTCGAAATGCCCAGAAAATGTACTATATCTCAGCAAAAGCGGCATATTTTTAGCTTAATATTTAACCGCTACAGGACAGAAAGTGTTGTTTATGCATTTTGAAGAAAAGGTATTGTTTAATTATTTTTTTAAATTTACTAAATATTTTTCGAATGAAGAAAAAACATTCAGGTTTTACCTAAAAAGATCTGTTGCACTGTTAAAAGTTCAAAAAGTGGCTTTATATTTATTTTTGATACATTTCATTATATTTTTAAACTTTAAAAACGATCTTCTGGAAAATCAAGTTTTTTGAAATAAGACGTTGTTGAAAGGAGTGAGCTAAAAAAATAGTTGAAAGGTGTCTCAACTTGATGTGAACCATGTATCGTTCTTCGCTTTTTTATGGAAGAAAATGGAATTCTAAACACCCCAGGGCTTTTGACTTGGCATTTGGCTAGTTTAAGTGATCATTTTATACGATTGTGTAACGTTCCCCGCTCTGACCAACATTCCCCTAAAAATATGCGAAATAATTATGAATAAATTTTGCGTATGTTAAAAAAAAATACTTCCTCAATTTTACAACTGATGGCGCAACAATCGCACATACATCACGAATGTATTGAAAACCATTGCATAAATACAGGTTTCAAGAATTGATGCAGTATGGATTTTCAACAATAAAACAAAATTAGCTTTTATAAAAAAAAATATATAATAAATTTGTTATTCAGTCTGTCTGTTTTAAAATGTTTTCTACAAACGTTTTTCTTTCAAATCTTGTTCCCGAGATTTAAGATTTCCTGGGTTCTACTGTATCCGCCTCCATGGTGTAATGGTAAGTATGTTTAGCTACCGCGCTGGAGGTCCCGAGTTTGATCCTCACGGGGGAGGGGTGAAAATAAATATTAGTGATTTTACACTCTAATATTTATTTGATATTTCCCTGGACCGATCCCTGAAGCGCAGGACTGATCACCTTGCCTTTATGTAAGTAACTATCAAGATAACACTGCGTCAATAGGATGCAATGTACCATTGACGACTGAATTTTAATGCTGCATAAGAGAAGCGCGTCCAACAACGGAGCTTCTACCTTAGGTCCTGTTATTAAATTTGTATGGACAATAGCTGTTCGCGTAGCACCTCGTAACTGACAAATGAATACAAATTTCTTCAAGGCTCGGAATACCCTTATATGGTACATAATGATCTTAACGACTGGTACCTTCACTACGTCGGGTCGGAATCAGATCTAGCTGACTAATTGAACTAAATACTAATCCCTTTCACTGCCTACACCGGGGTACTTCTAGAAAATTTGGTAACGGATTTACAAACTTGTATTTATTAAGATTGGCAGTGACAGGTATATTGAAAGCTTTTAAATGGAAATTCACAGTAAAATCGGGATAAAATTTTATGTTGTTTCACATTTTCAATAAATTTCGTAAAATAGTTCAACATAAAGAATTTGCTTTGCAAGAGCAGATCTGTCAGGAAGCCTAGATGCTTCTGTATCAGATCTGGGCATGCAGTGGAACAGCTTTCAATGATACCTTCGCTTTGACACCATCTCGAACGAATTCGCTCGATAAATTCTTAAAATGTCTGCTCTGAAAATTATTATTTTAAAAACTGAAAACTAATATAACAATTATAAATAATACTGTCTTAATAATAATAATTTATCAGAATTCGCCAATCACCTAATAGAAAATAAACACACATTTTATAAAAATAAATGACTAAATGTATTACAAACATGCAACAGAGGCCTTAAATTAGATTACTTAGAAATATTAGAAATTAACGAAGTAATTCATAATAATTTACAACTAATAAATACACAAGTAAACGATTTTTCCGTTTTTAAATATGTTTCCAATCACTCAACATCCCTGATCCTTTTTAGCTGTAACTGCTAATCAACACAAAAAATAAAGCCACTCGAGATCTACCCAAGCTCTTTTGCCTTACGGCCAAAATATTTTGAATTTTGTTAAGTATTAATCAGTCTTGCAAAAGAAGCGGTTAGCTTCGAAACCGGAAGACACTATGATTAAGTTGCAATAAAATATTGATCGTGATTTTTTTTTTAAATTATATTTTAATTATAAAATAAAAAATCACAAAGTTATTGCTTCAAATATAAATACTTTATAAGAAAACTAAAACTTTTAAATAAATTACAAAAAAATTGGTTAAAACAAAGTTGTTTAATTTTATAAAGTTAAAATGTGCCACATAGTATGTGCGAAAAACATTCATGAAATTTCAATTAATTTATTTGTTTATTCTTTTTATGTTTTACATTTTTTTAAACTTCTATATGATACCTTATTAGGCTCAACCAGGCATTCATTTATTTAACTAACTAACTAACTAACCATCACGCCTCTTTTCCGCAGGGGTAAGCATAATTGTCGGCCGGTGATTAAATTCTGAGATTGCGGATATCCCCTTAATTGTGTCAATAATGCTCATCTCAGCCTTACACTCATTGACATTATTTTAATTATGCTTATGGCAACATTTAGGGTTTTACATCATGTTGAGACTCCTATAAATTTACATCCCATCCGCATGGTGATTAATCCAGTGTCTGATATAATATGTAAATACCATTAATATTTTTTTGTTAAATATTGTATTTTACTCTTAATTAACTAAGTCCCTCTCCATGCACAATAGAAAAGTCTCTTTTGGAGAGGCACAGCGTAACAAAAAGAAGAGATCTTGCAAGAAGAAATGTCTAGTCAATAAATTAATGTAATAATATCGACTCAATCAAAAATACATAATTCTATCTTAGAACTTTTTGGTTCAGCTTACTATTAAAGTGCGTGATATTGTCTAGATTCCTTTTTTTAAGTCTAAATACAAACATTCGTAGATATCCCGAATCTACAAGTTAGTATAGTTTGTTGTAGAAAGTTTTTTTTTAACAAAAAGAGAAATATTTGTGTTTTTATTATTTACACAAATATTTCAATATCATATTATTTTTTGATATCTCATCAAAGATGAAGAAGAATATGGAAGTCTGGGCATTCACGGGGCTTACGACCGTCATAGGCTGGTTTAAGTGATCACTTTACACACGTGTAACATTCACCAATTCTACCCATTATTGACAACCACACTACTCAAATTCTTGGAAGTTCTATATATATGAACCAATTTAGAAACCTTGTTCATGAATCACTAGAACTTCACTAGAGACATCTATTGGTGAGATGTAAAGAAGCTTTTTATTAAACAGAAACTCTTATATTAGTATGTGAGATCCGAATCCTGGATTATAATCACACACATAAGAAACGCCAGAAAGCCTAAGCGGCTCATTATTAGAAATATGTATCAAATTGTGGTAGAGTGAGTTCGAACCGAGAAACTCTGACTTAAGAGTCCGCGACACTAACCACGGGACCACAACCCGACACAGTTATCTAAAGCAAGACCAAAAAATTCATAGGTGATGCAGAAAAATAACAAGATTCGAAGGTATGGCCTAGGTGACGTTGTCCAGGTCATAAAAACCTACAACCTGAGGACGAGGAGAGCTGACCCTAGCAGTCTACAAAGACGATAAGTTGGGATGTAGCCAGGAAGAAGAAGAAGCATAGTTTGTTGTAGATCTATTTGAAAGCTTCGAAAGCTTTACACTCGGTTTGACGCTTTTACATTTCGCGCGGTGAACAAAGCTCTCCTCACGATGCGCAATCTATTTCCAACACCCGGATGGGAGGGCAAAAATATATTATAATAATGAGGAAGTTAGCGTCGCGTGTAAAAATGTGCGCAAATCTGTTGCGGCTGCCAAGTCACTGCGAGATGGCCGGCGAACGGCGTCAGAATTAGATCGGACAGTCCGATATCAGCGGTATTGGAATTGTGGTAGCCCCGATCTGTTAATACTACTCGGGATTCGATCCCCGCATTTTTACCGATGATAAAACCGTACTATTCTAGCCCTAAGACTAAACGAGATCTTGGCTAAGAGGTCAATGTACTGGACTGAAAAACAAATGTGAAGGTTTTAAAATATCATGTAATATAAGAGTTTCTGCTTAATAAAAAGCTTCTTTACATCTCACCAAGAGATGTCTCTAGTGAAGTTCTAGTGATTCAAGAACAAGGTTTCTAAATTGGTTCATATTTACAGAACTTCCAAAAATTTGAGTAGTGTGGTTGTCAATAATGGGTAGAATTGGTGAATGTTACACGTGTGTAAAGTGATCACTTGAACCAGCCTATGACGGTCGTCAGCCCCGTAAATGCCCAGACTTCCATATTCTTCTTCATCTTTGATGAGCTGTCAAAAAATAATATTGTGTAATGTTTTAAAAATAAATATCAAGCCACTTATTGAACTTTTTATCGTGCAACAGATCTTTTTAGGCAAAACCTGAATGTTTTTTCTCTATTTGACAAATTTTAGTTTATTTAAAATATAATTAAACAATACCTTGTCTTCAAAATGCAAAAACAACACTTTCTGTCCAATAGCGGGTAAATATTAAGTTAAAAATATGCCGCTTTTGCTGGGATATAGTACATTTTCTGGGCATTCTGAAAACATGCAAAAATGAAAATTGACGATTTTTGATATATGATGTTGTTGAAATGAGTGAGCGACATGTTTTATTTCAAGTTGAGTTTATCCAGCTAGCGCCCTCTAGAGGCCGATCTTCCAACTAAAGCTCACCGTCTCCCTCAAATTTCACCCGCCAAACATTACAATTCCGCTTCTGTGGTTTTCGCTCGGCGCGGTTTTCCATTTCACCGTCACCCGGGGGCGGGGCTTGCGGTACGCCGGACTCCCATTGGCTGCGGGGAGGACGCCGGACGCCGATTGGTCCGGCAGACCAGGAAGTGAAAGCGACGGAGCCGAACTCATTGCACCGCGAACACCGACGAACACGAACGGAATGAAAAATTCAAATGTTACAGTCGAAGACTTGTCAGAAGTCTATGATTTTTCAATGGCGTCCCCAAAAAAAGTGTATTTTTTTCTTATCGTATAACCATCATCATCCCATTGAGTTTTTCCTGTTTATTTCTTTGATTTATTGATTTTTGATCATCATACACATAATTACAAATTACAGATTATGGTAATTAATAAAATATATAAATAAATTTTGTACAATGTACCTACCTTCACTGAGTTTTCTCGTGCCTAGGGCACATTTTACAAAAATTATTTATATACATGTGTTTATGTATTTTTGTGTGTGTTTATATTTAAATGTGTATTTGTGTAAAATTAGTAGAACTAACTTTAAACAATGTTCCTATATTTGTCGTTCATCAAAATTGGTCAACGATGAATATGGGAATTTGATCTTCTACTCGACATTGTCAGTATTGAGTTCGCGTACATAGAAAGTCAATATTCAAATCGTGGTATGTCCCATTTTTCTTATAATTTGTCTTTGACTTGATCTTTGATCTTTCCCTTTTCCCCTTTTCCTCCCTCCCGCCCCAATGCAGGTATTTATATTAAATCACATAAATGAAATTTTGTAAATGGATTGTTGCAAATACATGTGTTTTGTTACTCATTAATGCAAATGTATTAATGTAACTGATCTGTAAAATTACAAGAATATTTTTTTTTTTCAAAACATATTATATACATAAGTCATACATATAATATTCCTGATGAGTAATTTCTTTTTGTCATTTTGGGACATGGGATTAAGGTTAACAAGACTGGAACAACACTAATAAAGTTACAAAAAAGTTTTTCTTTAAATAACTCAACTAATACGTGGCAATACATAAAAACAATAAACATATCTTAGTCGTACAGGAGAAAGTGACCAACTACCAAAACGTAAAATGTTCAGGAGGGCCATTTAAGTCACTTTTGCATGGCAACAAAATAATCATCAATACAGTTAGTCATTTTATTAACAAGTCAATATATTATACTTCCTAGTTTAAAATCCTTTGGTATTTTTTCAGGCCAATATTATGCTAGTAAGATATCAAATAGTCAATGATCACGGTTTTGTAAAAAATGCACTTGGTCACTTTCTCCTGTATGACTACGATATATATAATAAAAAGGTATAAGTAGCATATTTAAAGGAAAAAATGAGAAAAACAAAAGGTAAGAAGCACATTTAAAATAAACAAATGAGAAAATATAGAAAATGATATAACATAATATTTCAGAAATTAATTCCTTCGTATCAAATCCAACTGTATTTATTTAGTAGATATATCATAGTTCACAAAGTACGGTGATACCTTCTCGAGTCTAATAAAATGTCTTCGACTTGCTTTCACTGTGAAATAATATCTCACGGTATTCAATGTTATTTATACCATTGTTAAAATTAAGAGCAAAAGTTTATCACCATCTGGAAACGTCTATAAATGTTAATTAAGATTTATTGGGATGCTTTTTGGAAAGTATACAAAGAGATCGTCTGAATTAGAATAATATACCACCTCGGTATGTCTATAAAAAGTGGTTAAAAATCTAATTCCTACCTTTATAAAGATAACAACCGAGGTCAAGAGTTTGAAATCAATGGAATTCATAAAAAAAATTAAAGAAGATATAAATAAAGCACTTAATAAACACATCAATAAAACAATTTATTGATTGGTGAACTTTGCTTAGATGTTATATAACTAAGTAACTAACCATCACGCCGCTTCCCCGCAGGGGTAGGAAGAGAGAATAGAACGCCACACCACTCTGTCTTTGCAAACATTCTTCGCCTCTTCCACGTTCTTGCATCTCCTCATACATACCCGCAGATTGTTTTGGCTCCTAACCTGACCGTTTTCAAGTATTTGCCATACCTGATCCTGCCAAGTTTTTCTCGGTCTTCCTCTGCTCCTTTTTCCAATTACATTCGCCTCATAAATTTGTTTTAGCGTTCTATCCTCACTCATTCGTTCTTCATGTCCAAACCATCTCAACAAATAAATGTTATATGTATACATTTATTTATTTATTTAAACATCATGTACAAAAAAAAAATAAGTACATTGCCCTATTACAAAAAAATCATATCTTCCAACCAAAAACAGGCTAGTAATATTGATTAAAACGTTTGATACCATATATAGCTGTTTGCAATCAGAGGGTAGATAATACTTGAACATTAAAAAAAACATAAATTACAAATTGACATTTAAAAAAACATATATTACAAAAGATGATAATGAGGAGGGGAAATGAAAAATTGAGTTTAAGGAAGAAGGTAGAGGGAAAAACTAAGGGAGGAGGTTTGATGGACAGTTAGGATTCTAATGATAAATAGTAATGTCTCAGACGTTTCTTAAAAGTTATTAGAGAAGGTGCATTTTTTACGCGGAGAGGTAATTCATTCCATAGTCTGGCCGCTTGGACAGAGAAGGAATTACTAAAGAATGATGTGTTATGGCGAGGAACGGAAGGTGTTCTTTCATGGAAAGAACAGGTAATGCTAAATTACGAAGCAAACCTAGGTTTATCCGGGTTGACATAGCATTACCCAATGTTTTTCTAACTCCTTACATTTCAATAACTCTTTTCTCTTGAAAAACATATAATTATTTAAGAAAAACTTATTTTTTTCAATGCAAAAGCTTTGTATTAAGAAAAAATCAATTACGTAAAATGTTACCTGGATTTAGAGAAAATTAAGTTGTAACTTAACTAATAGTTAGTGCTATTTTCCCACGGATTAGATTTTTAACGTACTAGCTACCCGATGCTACGGTATTCAAACACGTATATCTCAAACTCTTATCAGATCTCGATTTAAAATGAAATTAAAGCTTCTTCGCGCGGATTGAATCTGATAAAAGCGTGATTGTCAGAGAATAAATGACCACACCGTTATTTTTTAATTAATATTCTTTCTTGAATGTTCTAAAATCTGGCGGTGTCAAAAGTCTGCCTAATCGGAGGGCATGTATGACTAGATGTATGGATGTGAAGGAGGCGAGGAGTGTATGTCAGGACAGAAGAGTGTGGTGTTTCATCCTCTCTGCCTACCCCTGCGGGGAAACGGCGTGATGGTAGTAGTAGTAGTAGTAGTAGTAGTTGAATGTTCATTAACAGTAACAGTTTAAAAATAATACTTTATTAACCCTAGAAGCATAATCTATATTAGAGGTACACAAAGAATTTACATACGTCTCAAAGACGTAAACATATGAATGGCAATTTGTAGGCAAAAATATACCTATTTTGGGTGTATTATTTGAATATGTAGGTTTTATGAGAATTTGATTTGTATTGTCTCGCGAAGATCGTTTCAAAGTCGGTGCTTCGAGTTTCTTCTCCATTTAAGGAATAACCAAATCTGAACTGAGCCGCTTCATAAATTCTCTTCTGTTCAAGGATTTTTATTGTTCCTGATCATGTTATAACCATAAATTGTAGTAGAATTCTAGTAGATATAAAAATATACGAAAAATGAACATTTTAAATCGCATAAACTAAGTACAAAGTTACACAAACCCTAAACATACGTCTCGCAGGCGTGCAGTACCTAAAAATGACAGGACTTACCTTAGTAACACTGGCACTTCCCGCTAGTTCCCGTCGGTCACTGAGTTAGCTAAAAAGCACGTGGCGCTAGCTTTAACCGTCAGAAAGAAACAAATAATTTTCGATTTCGTGTACGCTTCACAGGCGTAGATAAGGCTTCTAGGGTCAATACGTATTATTTTTGATATCTCAACATCCGATATAATAAATACTATTTATAAAGCGTATCTGGGTAGAAAAGCATGTTATTATGCAATGAAACCTAAGGAAATAATAAAAAAATATAAACCCAATAATACCAGCCAATTCAAATTATGCTTATATATTTATAGACTACCAAAAAGGGGTGTATACCTAGTTTTTTCCACAATATTTTCTTTTAAACACATTAAATACTTCGTAGTTTGACACATACGGTCGGCTACAGATGAGTGACCACTAAAACGGTCATTATAGTGATATCTAACGACGTAGGAAATAATTAGGTGAGCTTATGTATCTTCCCCCATTAGGAATAATCCCCCGATTCACCTTTTGGTTCAGTAGCTGTTAAGCTTTCTTTGAATGTTTTATGTAGCAATTTCTTATTATGTAAGATATTTCGAAAATACCACGTTGCAGCAGACTCGGACGGGCAACTTACTTACAAAGAATTATATTGGTCGCGTATTCTGGTAGGCTCTTCGCGTCGGGTTGTACGAGGGAGCAGATTGCATGCCACTCTGTGTAATTGAAATCGTGAGCTCTTCGATATTCGATTCATTTTATAGAGAACGACTCGGTGATCGGTGCTATATTACCTACGTATTGCCCCTGCGTGTATAACTGTGCGTGAGACGTGCCAACTCTATCGATATCTGGGAACCCTTCCAAATTTTACCTACAGCAAAATAAATGATCAACATTTTGATTGTGTCCAAATACTTGGACACACTCAAAATGTTGTTAATAAATTATCTGGTCAAATTAAAAGCTAAAATAATAAAATGAAAAAGGATGTTTTCTGGCATTTCTCATGTTTGTGATTATAATCCAGGATTTGGATCTCACATCCAAATAAAAGAGTTTCTGCTCAGTAAAAAAAGCTTATTCGTTTCACCAATAGATGTAGCTAGTGAAAATTTGAGTGATTTTTGAACAATGTTTAAAAAATTGGATCATATAGAGCTTCCAAGAATTTGAGAAGTGTGGTTGTCAATCATGGGTAGAATTGGTAAATGTTAAACGTGTATTAATTCACTAATTCTACCCATGATTGATTACCACAATCAAACCAGCCTATGACGGTCGTAAGCCCCGTAAATGCTCAGACTTCCATATTCTTCTTTAAGAATGAACAGATGTCAAAAAAAATGTTTTTTCGATCTTTTATTAATTTATTTTTATTTCATCATACACAAGATTATAAACTACAATAATGTGCCCTAAGTGTTTTTTGTAAGTTTTTCTGTGACGAGGGCACATTTTACAATACTTCCATAAAACTACATGAAAGAAAATTCATAAATTGTACCAGAATATCCATATCTTCATTTACATTATACCTTTATTAAATGTTAAAATTACCCACTGATTTTTTGAGTCGTGTGTTATATTGTTTTTTTTAAAAAACATATATAAATAAATTTGTGAAAATTGTTTCGCCTTGTTATGGCATTTTCAAACGAATGTCATGTCATGCTAATGTCAACATTCGTTTAAAAATGCCATAACAAGGCGAAACAACTGTCGCAAATTTAATTTTATGTGTTTTTTTAACAATTAAATACAATTTTGTAGACTCAAAAAATCAGTGATTGATTTTAACATTTTTTTAAATGAATTAAAATGGAGTTTAACAAATTAAATACCAAATCTATAAATATCTATATTTACATTCATCTCTTTCAAAAACCACAACTACTTATATATTTACAACATTTTTAGTGTGTCCAAATACTTGTTCACAAATCTGGATTATCTTCAATTAAATAAGTTATTTTTCTTATTATTTTTTGACATCTCATCAAAGATGAAGAAGAATATGGAAGTCTGGGCATTTACGGGGCTGAAGACCGTCAAAGGCTGGTTTAAGTGATCACTTTACACACGTGCAACATTTACTAATTCTACCCATTATTAGAATATTCCATATTCTTCTTCATCTTCAATGAGATGTCAGAAAATAATACTTATGTATTTGTTAATTCATGATTTAAAAAATAGGAATTAATTCTATATTTGCTATAATGTTGTAATATATAAATAATAGTGAAAAGATGAGTAATTTTATAATTCTGCTAACTTGTTCTCCTCCTGACGTCACAGCGACGTACAAAAATAATGACTGCACGTATTACTTGTGTAGTGTAATGTATTGCAGACAAGCAAATTCCTTGATCGAAATACAAAGAAAACGGTTATCTGTAATTCAAACTAATTATTATTTAGACCTAATTAAATTTGATCGAGTCATGAACAAAACAGAATATTATGTGACGTAATTTACAATGGAAAATGCGATAACTAGAAATCAACGCAACTTCATTTGTATTAATTAGTATTACGAGTATATGTTGAAATAAGTTATCTTGTTGCGAACAGCATCACTGATATACATGTCGCTCACTCCTTTCAAGAACGTCATAAGTCAAAAATTGTAAATTTTCAGTTGTGCGTGTTTTCGGAATGTCCAGAAAATGTACTAAGTACTAAGCAAAAGCGACATATTTTTAACTTAATATTTAACCGCTACAAGGCAGAAAGTGTTGTTTTTGCATTTTGAAGAAAAGGCATTGTTTAATTATGTTTTTCAAAAAACTAAATATTTTTCAAATGGAGAATAAACATTCAGGTTTTACCTAAAAAGATCTGTTGCACAGTAAAAAGTTCAGTAAGTGGCTTGATATTTATTTTTAATACATTGTATTATTTTCTTAAACTTTAAAAACGTTCTCCTGAAAAATCAAGTATTTTGATTTATGACGTTCTTGAAAGGAGTGAGCGATGTGATTAGACTTTGTATGCATATTGTATGCTAATAATTACAATCATCATTTTTATATATGTTTTTTTTAATTTAATATACATAGAATATGGAAGTCTGGGCCTTCCATATTCGTCTTCATTATTGATGACATGTCAAAAAATAATATGTAAAATAACTACTATAATTGGAGAAGATCCAGAATGTGAACAAGTATTTGGACACACTCAAAATGTTATAAATATTTATTCAACATTGTTACTTTTTTATACAATTTACTACAATTTTTATACATTTCTACATAATACAATCTTATAATTTTAGTTACGCTTAGCCTCTCTAAAAAAGAGACTGAGCTCTTGTGCTTGGAGAGGGACTTTTTTCTCATTTTTTTATGTGACACGTTATAGATACATTAAAAAAATATAAATTACTGTGGAACATATATGTTTTATACAATACGAGAGAGAGATCTTGTTTAGTATACATAAATCTTTGTCAATCGTTTATTCCAAGAAAGATTTATAACATTTTGAATGTGTCCTAATCATTTTTCGAAAATCTGGGTTTTTTCACTTGGGAGTTATTTTTATTATGATATTACTCACTCCTTTTCACGTCATAAATAAAAAATCGTCAATTTTTTGTTGTGCATGGTTTCGGAATGCCTAGAAAATGTCCTATATCCCAGCAAAAGTGGCATATTTTTAACTTAATGTTTACCCGCTTCAGGGCAGAAAGTATTGTTTTTGCATTTTGAAGAAAAGGTATTTATAATATTTTTTTAAACTATACTAAGTATTTTTCAAATGGAGAAAAAACCTTCAGGTTTTACCTAAAAAGTTCTGTTGCACAGTAAAAAGTGCAGTAAGTGGCTTGATATTTATTTTTAATACATTGTATTATATTTTATAACTTTAAAAACGTTCTCCTGAAAAATCAAGTATTTTGATTTATGACGTTCTTGAAAGGAGTGAGCGATATGGGAGTTATCTCAACAAAGATGAAGAAGAATATGAAAATCTGGGTATTTACAGGGCTTTCGACCTACCATAGGCTGGAAAATTTCAGTAGGTAAATAATTCGATTTTTGGATTGTTTAAAAATGCATATGTATTACATCATATTTTACTTTATTTGTTTAGGAATAAAACAGCTTGTACATAAAAACAAAAAAAAATACTTACATACATTGACAATGATAAAAGCCAATTAAATGATTCCATATTTATGTTATGAATACTGTTGTATATTAAGGCTTAGATCTCAAGCTTGTCTCGAGCGCTCAAATCAGAATGCGTTCAGCCACGCTCAGGGCTGGTCGTATGCTCACGCTCAATTTAAAACAAATATGTGAATTAGGTTTTTTTTTGTTTTCAAGAATATACATTTATAGAAATTATATTTTTATTAACTTCTTACCTTTCAATAACTCTTTTCTTTTCAAAACCATATAATTATTTCGAAGATAAACTAATTTTTCAATGCAAAAACGGTGTTTTAAGAAAAAATTTACTGACGTTAATGTTACCTGGATTTAGAGAAAAAAAATTGTGTCGGATTGTGGTCCCATGGTTAGTGTCGTGGACTCTTGAGTCAGCGCTTCTCGTTTCGAACCCACTCTACCACGATTTGATACCTATTTTCGACAATTACGACTTAACTTAACGTAACTTTTTTTAAATTGTATATTTTCTTTAACTCGTACCACTCTTTAGGCCAGACATTCTGGCCCGTATGATTCTAGTAGGCAGCTCCGTGGGCCACAATGTCTGGCCCGGCGCAGGTATAACTTTAATCACTGATTTCTCTATCACCCAAGTATATTCTACTAAAAAATATGTTAGATAAATACAGTTAATCTTAATTAACATGGTTAAACAAATTGTTAGACAGTCCCAAAATTAGGGAACCAAAATATTTATTTAAATGGTAGAAAAACGTCGAATTTTTTAATCAGAGTAGCTGATCAGTTATGTGAAAAAATGGTCAGAGTGGATAAAGTTAGTGTAAAGCTGAACAATCCCAAAACAAATAAATAAAAAAATTTAAAAAAGCGATTTAACGAATACTTAAGGCCTTAAGAGAGAAAAGAGAAGAGAGGGTGGGTGTGTGTGGGTGTATTACAGATACAAATCCGGTAAACACGAGTATGGTGTATGAAAGCGACGCGCGGAATGTTATTAGTGTGTCTGCAAAAATGATAAAATGCAAAGTGCAGCACTAAAGCGATTTATTAACCACGCCCAAGGTGAAAGGCCACCGGTGAAGAAACGGAGCCACATAAACGCGGGAAACGAAGAATATGGCGGGGACCGGTACTCCATAGAAGGGGACATGAAGACTCGTGTTTATTCGATATTTATTGTTTATGGTCTATTTGAGTCGTGAAGGAATTCATAGAAAATACGACATTTATTAAAATAGCCATATTCATTGATTGAGTTACGCAAAACCATTATGTTACATACGATTTTATTAGTTTATAAGCTATTTATTTTAATGTACGAGCTTAAAGTGAAAATAATAAACATGGCTTACAACCTGTCACAGATCCATGTTTAGTGTCAGGGTTTCTAAATTCAATTTCACCCTACAATTCCCTTTTTATAGCCGCTTAGGCCTTTGCAAAAATGAAATGTTTGTGTTTATCATTGAAACAAATACAAATATGTACTCGTATATATTCTTCCAACCCTTTTCCACACCCAATGGTGCGTAGGGCACTGCCTCTTCTTGAAACAGTGTTATCCTGATCGTTACTTACATGAAAGCAAGGTGATCATTTCTGCGTTTCAGGGATCAGTCCAGGTAATATTAAATAAATATTCGAACGTAAAATTCCTAATATTTATTTTCATCCCCCCCCTGGATATCGAACCCCGGACCACCAGCACGGTAGCTTAACCCGCTAACCATTACACCACGGAGACGGACATGTGTATACATTCAAACCCTTATCCGCACCAGTTGGTGCATTGGGCACTGCATCAAATAAACGCAGTTTTATCTTGTGAACTTGTGAAAGCGAACCGCTCAGTTTCGCTCAAATCACGTTTTATTGGCATTTTAGTACAAAATAATGAAGACTTAAATGAAAGGTACAGAAAATATTACACTTATTCACTGATTATTGTAACTGGAGAGCAACGTTTCACAAATAAAACTGACCCTTGAAATATGTGATAGAGTGTTTTGAAATAAATCATACCCCTTATTGTCGTAGGTCGAGATAGCAGGCAATGAGTAGTAGGTAAAATCCATCAAAATACAATACAATCCGAAAAGATTGCAAGAATTCCAAGAGTCGCAGTATTTAAAGGTATAAAACAATTATGTAGGGGTACCAAATTCACAGTGTTGCCATATCGCTCACTCCTTTCAAGAACGTCATAAATAAAAAAACTTGATTTTTCAGGAGAACGTTTTTGAAGTTTAAAAATATAATACAATGTTTTAAAAATAAATATCAACCCATTTATTGAACTTTTTACTGTGCAACAGATCTTTTTAGGTAAAACCTGCTGGTTTTTTCACCATTTGAAATTTAGTATGTTTGAAAAAATAATTAAACAATACCTTTTCTTAAAAATGCAAAAACAACACTTTCTCCCCTGTAGCGGGTAAATATTAAGTTAAAAATATGCCGCTTTTTCTGGGATATAGTACATTTTCTGGGCATTCCGAAAACATGCAAAACTGAAAATTGACGATTTTTGATTTATGACGTTCTTGAAAGGAGTGAGCGATATATACAGATTTATCCGTATTGATACAAATTTTAGGCTGCCGTTACAGATGGCAGATTTTACTCTTAGGAAGTACTTTTAGTTTTATACAGATTTCTGGAATTGGATATGATAGAATTGTATATGATAAAACATAAGAACAAAAATATGTATAGATTCGAGCATGATTAACATTTGATAATAAGTACTGAAACGTTGTAAGGATTATTACTACCAAAACAACTACAATGACCCATACTACAAACTAAAAGTAGAAAAGGATTTGATTTATAAAATTAATAAAAATGTCCATAAAAATTAAATTTGTATATTGGGTTATTTAATTATTTCTTTTATTTTTTTGGAAGGAAAAACAACAGTTACAATACATGATCAGAATACAAAAAAAATATGAATACCAATTACAGTTTTTCACATTTATGCATAAGAAAAGTCTATATATAAGAAGAGATATGAGATAAGGATGGAATAAAGAGAAAAGGAGATGACAGTGATAGGAAAAGAAGAAAAAGAAAGGACTGGGATTTTGCCTTTAAGTTTGAAAGATCGGAGTAAAACATATCGCTCACTCCTTTCAAGAACGTCATAAATCAAAAAACTTTTTTTTCAGGAGAACGTTTTCAAAGTTTAAAAATATAATACAATGTATTAATAATAAATATAAAGCCACTTACTAAACTTTTTACTGTGCAACAGATCTTTTTAAGTAAAACATGATGGTTTTTCCTCCATTTGAAAAATATTTAGGATATTAAAAAAAAAATTAAACAGTACCTTTTCTTCTCAATGCAAAAACAACACTTTCTGCCCTGTAGCGGGTAAATATTAAGTTAAAAATATGCCTCTTTTGCTGGGATATAGTGCATTTTCTGGGCATTCCGAAAACATGCACAACTGAAAAATGACGATTTTTTATTTATGACGTTCTTGAAAGGAGTGAGCGATATCAAGGTGGGTACAATATTCATTGAATTTCCCACAACTTCGATAAATAAAGGAATTTTTCAAATAGTTGTTAGATGGTGCTGAATTATAAAAAAGATGACTTTATTGATTCTATGCAGATTTTTTACAGATTTCTAGACTGTTTGATTTAATTTTTTTGGTTTGGCATATGGCAATACTGCTAATACATATAACCAGGGCTGTATATCCTTGCAATATAAAAAAAAACTACCAACATTTTATGACTAGTTCTTTTACTACGGTGCTTCAATTGTGAGTATACAGACTCTCTGCTGTAGATGTTATACGAAAATAAGCGCCGTTTGTGTTTCATGTTTCCTTCTATTGCAGCTTAGCTGATGGATCCCATCGCAATATTTCTGGGTAACGAATCAATTTCAGCCTCGCTAAAGCCTTCGGTCATACCTGACCCGAATAAGAGCCTTCCAC
This sequence comes from Brachycentrus maculatus, assembly GCF_059751285.1. Classification (NCBI taxonomy): domain Eukaryota; kingdom Metazoa; phylum Arthropoda; class Insecta; order Trichoptera; family Brachycentridae; genus Brachycentrus; species Brachycentrus maculatus. The sequence goes on from NW_028280808.1 coordinate 334,185, forward strand.
AACGCTACGCCGCGAGAGATTGGATAGACAAATAACAGACCCGAGAGGAGATATAAACCTTCATCCGTTCAATTCAGTATCTACAAAATAAGCATGCTTTCAATAGGGGGTATTGATAGACCCCAGTCCTATTAGTGGAAATCATAAGATCGCAGAAAATCAGCAGATGTGATCTTTATTTATACATTTGGCGTTTAATTTGTAGAACTCCATTTAGATTTATATACTAACCCATCGGCATACCTGCCGCCAAATCTTGGCGACTAAGTATATTTTACATTCGCATATCAGACGCAGTTTAAGCCACGCCTCCATCCGTGGTAGTTCATATTATAAAGATACTTTAGTGTGATGTCTACAAATCAGTAAAGAAAGCTTTTTGTAATGCATTATTTCTTATCATTTGTATACAAATTTACTGACGACACTTGACCAAAGATGTCCCTGTAGGGATAGAATTATCCTTTTGATTGAAATAACAACTTAAATCAGTTAGGAATCAAAACTTTACATCCCGGGTATAATGTTTTATTAAGTTATTTTTTCAAGTTTTCTTGTTAATTAATCTCATTTCTGATCTAGACACATGATAAAATACACGCATAATAGTCATAAGTATGTATTATATTTATTGGTAAAACTGTAAAAGTTATAATTTTATGAGCTAGTTTATTTTTATAACTCGGTTGAATTTAAACGCCTTTGACGCTTCAAACACGCGAGCGTTATGATTGGTCGGACTGATTTGTACCACAAAAATCAATCTGTTTAGTGCGTGGTATCTTTTTCTGCATTTAAAGATTATTTCTATGTTTG